>NW_026731800.1:887500-996617 GCF_028476545.2 Physella acuta
GTAGTGTGGTTCTACCTGTGAGAGGGAGCCAGAGTTATCCCGTGAACACAGTGCCGCTGCTTTAGAGGTGGTCTGTCGAGTCAAACAAAAAAAAAACCTGGATTAGAATTAGCCGTTTCGTGCTCTACTGGACAGTGTGACGTCACGGAGTGGACAACGGTAACGTACGATCTGCTCTGTTCATAGTTGTCTGAGAGTTTTCTTCTGGGAAAAGTTTTAAGAAGAGAATTTTAAAAACTTTTTTTTTAACTGATATTTCGACATAACTTTAATTTTTTTTTTTTAAATTTGGCTAGGTTGAGAAAATTTAGAAAACAAATTTGGTCAAAAACATTTTTAAAAACAATAACAACAACAACAACACACACAAAAAAACAACCATAAATGAACCACTTCATATTTATTTAAAAACTTTTTTCTTCGTTACGACATAACTCTAATTTTTAAGAAAATTAAGCAAACATATTTGGTCAAACACAGCTTTAAAAGAACAATCTTCTGCGAAAAGTTTTAAGAAGAGAATTTTAAAAACTTTTTTTTTAACTGATATTTCGACATAACTTTAATTTTTTTTTAAAATTTGGCTAGGTTGAGAAAATTTAGAAAACAAATTTGGTCAAAAACATTTTTAAAAACAATAACAACAACAACAACACACACAAAAAAAAACAACCATAAATGAACCACTTCATATTTATTTAAAAACTTTTTTCTTCGTTACGACATAACTCTAATTTTTAAGAAAATTAAGCAAACATATTTGGTCAAACACAGCTTTAAAAGAACAATAAAAAAACCAAAAAAAAAAAAAAAAAAAAAAAAAAACAACACGCAAGTGAATCACTCCATATTTATTTCATAACTTTTTTTTCTCCACTAAGACATAACTTTAATTTTTGTAAATTGTCGGCTAGCTTATTAAGAAAAACACATCTGGACAACACACAGCTTTAAAAAAGAACAAAAAAAAAAAAGAAAAGTGAAAAAAAAACAACAAAAAAAAAAAACAAAAACAACAACACACTACTGAAAATGAACCACTGTATATTTATTTCACAAGTTTTTTTCTACTCCGTTAATAAAAGAATTGGCGTGCGCGTTTGTGGATCCGTTAAAATATTCCCCGGGCCCGTTCATCAGACAAAGGAGCCACACAGCTCAAAAAACCACTAATTACCTTAATTATTTTCCCTGTTGTAAAAGAAAAATAAAAGATAGTGGCAGTCAGAGGGGTGTAGATACGTTCGCAGATATCCGCAGAAGTGTTAGCGATAGTCTTATGCTATCTAAGGTACGTGTTGAAAACTCTGATGTGTTCCTTTATTAAAATTGTAAAAATACAACAACAACAACAACAAAAGTATTGTTAAAAAAAAAAGAGAGAGGACAAATAATATATATATGAAATTTTTTTTTCAGAAAAAGGATGAAAGTCTTATTAGAAGAAAATATGAATTGTTTTACTTGTGAATTTATATTTATTACAAAATTGTTTATAAAAAGTAGTTTATTATTGTTTTTATAAACAAAGCGCAAATAACATAAAACTGTCAATATGTTAAGAAATGTGTAATGTTCATATATTGAGAAATAATAATTATATTTTTTATTCACACATGCATACACATATATGTAAATTTTTCCCTCTCCTGTTGACGTGGTTGAATCATCCTAGATTATTCTAATCCTTCTGTGGTATCCTAGATCAGATTACCAACTGTACTAAGCGTTATTTAGTAGCACCAACAAACCAAGAACGGTGTTAGCTTTAAGATTGTACCAGCCTGTTATACAATACTAAACATTTAATCACATTAAAACTTTTCATCCACACACCGTGATATCAAATATTTGTTCATGCCAAACTTTTACCAACAGGGATTTTAATATTGATAAATAAAATTTCAAACTGGTTTCAAAATGGGTTTATACGTCGATAATCACATATTTATAAAATATTGGAATCGTTTGGCATTGTATTTCCCTTTTGTGAAGTTTTAGATTTTTGTAGCTCGAAACTCAACAGATATTAATTTGTAGCAAAAAAATAAAGTAATTATTTAAGTAAAATCTCCGGAACTATATAGAAAATCAAGACTCTAATGCCTATTTTCCAAAGAGTTGCAAATTTCGGCCTGCCGCTTTCCGAGTATATTTACCTACCGCTTGCCGCTAATGCTAATGCCCACTCCTGTTTTCCGCTATTGCCTACCTACCGCTTGCCGCTAATGCTAATGCCTACTCCTGTTTTCCGCTATTGCCTACCTACCGCTTGCCGCTAATGCCTACCTACCTCTTGCCGCTAATGCCTAACTACCGTTTGCCGCTAATGCCTAACTACCGCCTGATACTAATGTCTACCTACCGCTTGCCGCCATTGCCTACCTACCGCTTGTCGCTAATGCCTACCTACTGCTTGCCGCTAATGCCTACCTACCGCTTGCCGCATTGCCTACCTACCGCTTGTCGCTAATGTCTACCTACCGCTTGCCGCATTGCCTACCCACCGCTTGCCGCTAATACCTACCTACCGCTTGCCGCCATTGCCCACCTACCGCTTGCCTACCTACCTCTAATATTGACCGTTCCATGCCACCGGTATGCCCCCGACGAGCCTGATGTGTCAGCGTTATGTTTGCTGTTGGTCAGCTTGAACCATTGATTAGCTGGAGGTAACGGGGGGGGGGGGGGGTACGTTGGGTTGGGTGACCCTGGGCAAATAGTAAGTACCTGAGGGCGACCAAATTCCTCACTTGCCACGAGTTTTACAAGGTCCGGACGTACAAGAGGTCCAGGCTTTGGTACAGACCGTCAAGACAATAGAACATTGAGGAGAAAATTTTAGTTAATTAAAACCGACATAATGACGTTGTATGTATAATATTAATTACATCCATATTATAGAAGGAATATCATCAGTTATATGTTAACACTGTATGTGTTAGAGACGACTAGATACACGTGTATACTCTATATGTAATGGAAACTACATACATATATTCATAATATATGCACTAGAGACAGCAACGTCCTGAAAAAAAGGACAATACATATATTAGGGTACATTTCAATATAACGGAAAATATATACAAAAGGTTTTTTTTTTAAAAATCTGATTTCTAAAATTGGTTAACGGAAATTTCTGGTTTTTATGTTTTATTAAAAGGATGATTAGGACTTAATGTCCTTTGAAGTCCTAATTAGTCTCAATTCTACTTTCATATTAATTTTTTAAATCAAAATCATCTGTACCTCAAACGAAACACCATGTCGTACTCCATATTCAAAGTTTAGATCTAAGTTTTGTTTAACTCCATGTTAAACTCTTAATAAACTCTAAGCTAATTGTCCTTCAAACCAAACAGGACTTAACCACTAATTTTGACTAATCTGATAATATAATTAAGTTAATTATAGATTATGTTCTTAATGCAAGTGACGTCAAATAAAACTAATTAAGCTAAACAGTAAAGCCATTTATATTTCAAAAAAGTTAAAAAAAAACCCCAGTAAAAGTAATTACATTTAATGAAATCAGTAAAACTCTTAGTAAAGTTAATCACCTTTCAAAAAAAGTAAGAAGCGGATAGTTAAAATCATTACATTTTTAATTAGATAACAAGTTGACAGTAAATGTAATTATTTTTCGAATTAAAATAAGTTAATTATATTTCAAAAGTAATTCTTAGTTAAACTCTAATTAACTACAAATAAAATTTAATTTAACTACAAGTAAACTCTAATTTAACTACATGTAAACTCTAATTTAACTACAAGTAAATTCTAATTTAACTAAAAGTAAGCTCTAATTTAACAACAAGTAAACTCTAATTTAACTACAACTAAACTCTAATTTAACTGCAAGTAAACTCTAATTTAACTAAAAGTAAACAAGGCTAGGCTACAGGGTCGTGGCCCACCAAACATGGTTCGGTACGCTAGTTATTTCATACCCTCCCATTCCCCCCCCCCCCCCCCCGCCCCCCGCCTACCACCGGGCCCTATTGTTTGAACAGCACCATCAGCCAGCTCCAGCGGTTAAAAAATGCTCGTGACGCGCCAGTCACTGACATGCCAAAATATGTTGACACCTCGTGCTGACGGGTGAGTTCACTGTGGTCTAACTGGGTCTCACTGGGTCTCACTGGGTCTCACTGGGTCTCACTGTCTCACTGGGTCTCACTGGGTCTCACTGTGGTCTTATGATCTCATTGGGTCTCACTTAGTTTGACTGGGTCACATTTTGTGTACTTTTGTCTTTCTGGGTCTCACTGTCTCACAGGGTCTCATTTTGTCTAATTTTGTCTCTCTGGGTCTCACTGTCTCATTGTCTCACTTAGTGTGACTGGGTCTCATTTTGTCTAATTTTGTTTCACTTTGTTTCACTTTTTCTCACTGGGTCGCACTGGGTCTTATGATCTCACTGGGTCTCATTTTAAATCCATTTAAGGTTAAATTCCAATTTTCCAAACATATAAAAGAAATTCTTTCTATGGTCATTAAGAAAAAAAAAATTGAATTAAAAAAAACCAACACGGACAAAGCTAATGTTAAAATTAACAAACTAGGAAAAAGAAAATGTTAATAAAAGAAAACTAAGCAAAATCTAATGTTAACAACAAACTAAGAAACATGAAATGTTGATAAAAGAAAATCAAGCAAAATTCTGTTAACTATAAACTAAGCAAAATCTAATGTTAATAATGGCTAACTAAGAAAAATCTAATGTTAACATTAAAATTCAAATTATTAATAAAAACAAATAGAAAAAATCCAATGTTAACAAAAAAAAATGCATTGAATAATTAAATCTTAACAAAACAAGCATAGAAAAATCTAAAGTTAACAAAACAAACCCAGAAAAATCTAAAGTTAACAAAATAAATCTAAAATCTGATGTTTATCAAAATAAACTCAGACAAATTCAACTTTAACTAAACACATAAAATCAGCACAGAAACATCTCATGTTAACAATATAGCTTCAAGAATAAAGGATCGTCCATAAAAGTCGTCTGGCAAATTGAGAACATTCTATCCCCCCTTCCCTTCACTTTACCCATTGTAAGAGGTCGCTTTTTAAAAACTAGTTGTAGAGTTCTATTTTATTGCGTTTTCACTATGCTTAGGTTAAGATATATACATTTAGAGTGCTCTATATGTATGTTTTTTAATACATTATTTTCTACATTAGTAATTCTTTTTCTTCTTCTTCGTTCTTAATTTTAAGTGTTGGAAGGGATCGAGCCTTATCTGGCAGAGGGTTTGAACTCGAGACTTTTTTTTTCGAATTTATCAACCATAATTAGTAATTAATTTATGTTATTTATAATGTGATAAGAGTGTAGACTTGAAATACTTGTGACTGTCCCAATTATTTCTAAAGTAGAGGAGGAAAGTTCATGTTCCAGACTTATTTAAAATATGATTGGTGTCCCAAGCTTAATGCAAAACAATCAGCTCTAGTACAGTTGAACATGAAAGTTTTCTGTTTTTATGTTGAAAAAAAAACAGCCGACTATACATATTTCGACAAAAAAAAAACTTGCTGTTATGCTTATAAACAGTGAATATTTTAATAAAATATGAAATAGTTGAACATCGAGAAAAAATACGTTCACTCGTAGCTTTATAGATGTAGTCAACAAATAAGGATCAGACACTATCAAAACATTCAGACAATGGGTGCCTGCATTAAATTAGTGTTATTGTCAATCCAGTAAAATTGTTTCAAACATGTGTTATAATAATAGTGTGCGCGAACGACGTAAATAACTAAATTATTTATATACATGTATATATATATATATATATATATATATATATATATATATATATATATATGGCTGTCTATGTGTTTGTGTGCAAATAAGTATACACGGTTTTAATATGAACGTAAACAGAAGGAAGACATGCGCCAATGTTGGCCTTTGTAAATAAGAATATAAATGTAAATCAGCGACAGACACGCTTTACAGTGTGTAAATATGTATAGAACGGTGGCTAAATATTTAACAAACTGTGTAAACAACCGTAGACACGGGATACTCACCCATCCCCCCCCTACCCCGCCCCTACCCCCGTGTTCCCCCTTCCCTAGCCTGGAAGTTAAAAAATATATTTCTTATTAGATATTTATTTAAAATATATCGGTTTTTAGATATATATACTGGGAATAATTAGTATTCAATATTATTTAATTTTATCTTTCTAAGCATTTTTTAAAACAGTTTTTATAATCATGGTAATAAAGAGTAGAGTACCAGGAAGGGGAGGGGGTGGGGGGTGTTGGGGGTGTAAAGTTCATGTTAACTTTAAGGAAAACACAAATTGGGTCATGTTAATTATATTTAACTTTCATGCATCTGGTCTGCATTCCAGTGTGTCTCGCGAGCAGGGGCCGCCACTCACAGATAACTCCGCTAAGGGGAAGGAACTTAAAAAAAAAAAACTCTTTTATGGCCAGATGTCGGGGGAAGATGTTTCGTCCAAATTTATTGCAGTCGTCCGGTTTTTTTTGGTGGTCAGTTGGGCCGGTCGTGCATGTGTGTGGCCGCCGGTGGTGGTGAGCAGGGGGGGTGCTTGAGGCGTGGCTTAGGCTCGCTGGGGTGGGGTGGGTGGGTGGTATAGTAAAGACATAGGAAGTGACTGCAGTAAACGTCAGATTGGGATAGGGAGTGGGGTTGGGGGTGCGGGATGAGGGGGTGGGTGTTGGACCACCTCCCTTCACTACTACTCCCCCCCCCCCCTATTTGTAGCAGTAACACAACTACTATATTTTAATTGTATTCCGACTTGGTATTTAAACTATATTCCACTTGAACACACCTCGAGAAAGTTGAGACATTAGATTAGATGAAGTATCAAAGCCGTTGTTCGACTCATTAATAATTTGTTTTCCTGTATTGAGAGAGGCGTCAGTGCCGGGATGCGTATCAATATCGCAGCGATGCAGACGTTGTTTTTAACATGGCGGTTGTTGGGGAGTGGGGGTGGGGGAACTGGGCCTAAACTGGGAGGGGGGGGGGGGGGGTTGACCGCGCCTAAACTAATGACCTCGCGATTTTTCCTTGGACAGGGTGCTGCAGTATATCTAACAAGATACAGATAGTGGTTTTGATACTCTAGTCAATCAAACCCGGATTAATCTCACTCCCACCCCCTTCCCCCAGAAAGTAAGCTCAATTCTCGTCTTATGGGTATGATAAATATTTGCTGTTAGTGATTAATCTTAGCCGCTAAATGTTTATTCTCTTGTATTTACTGTATTTATTTTCTTTTGTTTATTTTCGTTTTCACGTTGTTTTCTGCGGTGTTTATTTTCTTGTTATATTTATCATATGTTTATTGTCTTGTGTTTATTGTCCTGTGTTTATTTTCTTATTTATTATCCCGTGTTTATTTTCTTTTTTATTATTATGCGTTTATTGTCTGATTTATTATCCTGTGTTTATTTTCTTGTTTATTTTCTTATTTATTTTCGAATTTATTATCTTGTATTTATTTTCATGTTTATTATTCTGTGTTTATTTCCCTGTTTATTGTCCTGTGTTTATTTTCTTGTTTATTATCCTGTGTTTATTGTCTGATTTATTATCCTGTGTTTATTTTCCTGTTTATTTTCTTATTTTACTATCCTGTGTTTTTTCGTAACCATTTCTCACTAGATCTAGCTAGCTTAAGTGAAAACCATTTCACACAACAGCGGATTCATTTTAATTAATGCTCGACTTATTTCTATGAGACTTGTATGAAATAACAAAAACAAACCAAATAATATTGAATGTAATAATCACGTTAGCCAGTGAACCCGCTAGCCAGCGAACCCGTTAGCCAGCGAACCCGCTAGCCAGTGAACCCGCTAGCCAGCGAACCCGCTAGCCAGTGAACCCGTTAGCCAGTGAACCCGCTAGCCAGTGAACCCGTGGAACGGTTCACGTTTTGTTCAAGTTATTCGTTTCGCATGTCATTCAGTTTGACATAAACATTATATTAAAATTTTCTTGAAAAGTGTCAAATATTAGTTATTATTTAATTATTGTAATCCTTGCTTTAATACAATAATGAATACTCCTATTTTTAAAATAAATAAAAAAATAATCTAAACTAATGAAATTAGAAGGAATTTCATTTAAATGCATAGGTAGTTATTTGTGTCATTTTGAAATGTATTCATTGGAAAACTAAGGAAAATTTTCATTATTAAATACTTTTAGCTGGCAAAAAAAGGTCTGTCTTGGACTATTACGTTAGTAGTGACTAGCCGATGGTTTGGGGGGGGGGGGGGGGGGGGGGGTGTAGGTGTGAGAGAAGCATTGTTGTTTTTAGAGGGAGGGGTAGGACAGTGAGGGTGTTGGGTGTGACAGGGTGCTTGTAGTAGGGGCGTTGTGATGGGGTGGAGGGTGGAGTGAGGGAGGATGTGTGGTATTGCAACAGTCAAACAACTTTGAGCAACTTTCTGGCGTTTAGTTTATCATTTAATATTGTGATATTTAGAAAAGTTAAATGTTCTAATTTGAACGATACAAACACTGTAGACGCCTGCGATGAAGGTGGGGGGTGGGGGGGGTGGGGGGGGGGGCGTCTAAAGTGTATGCTTCGGGGGGGGGGGGGGGGGTGAGGTGTCGTGCGTGTGGGGGTAGGTTGGTATGCGAAGTGTTTAGGGCAGTGTAGTTAAGCAGACGGAACGTTGTTAAATGTTATATACTAACATATGGTTTCAATTTTTTTACACTGTAATAATTATTTATAGTTAGGTTAATTATTTAACTAACGAATAATGTCACGTATAATATATATGATAATGTATATATGATAATTCATATGATTATACCTTTACGCGCTTTTGAAAAATATTTTTAAGCAATCGTTTATTTGTCGGTCAAGAAGTAGTAGTAATGTTACTGTAGGATGGTTAGGTTTCTTTACTAATTTGACCAATTTTTTGTTTTATTATCTTTAGGTTTGTTTCATTAATTTGACAAACTTTGTTGTATTAATGTCGTATGGATTGTTTAACTAATTTGACCAAATTTCTGTTCAAATACCGTTAGCTTTGTTTAACTAATTTGACAAACTGTTGTATTAATATCGTTGTATTTGTTGTAATGTTGATCAAATGTGGTCAATCGGCGTGTATTTTGTTTTATATTCTTAAGGGTGTCTCCTCAATTACATAAAACATATGTAGACCAAATAGTATATAACTACAAGGGTTCGTGCACGTTATGTATATACATATATATATATATATATATATATATATATATATATATATATATATATATATATATATATATATATATATATATATATATAAAATTTATATATTTTATACATATATATATATATATATATATATATATATATATATATACATATACATACAAAAATACAAATTTCACATCACGAGGGCTGGGGATTGTTTATTAATTTTATACAGTGCGTTATATGTGCCGTGTTATTTAATATTTTAAAATGAAATTCAAGTTTTAAAAATTCCGCTTCCACCCCCCTCCCCCTATTTCACGTTTACTGTTTTGTTTCTACAAGACTTGTAGAAACGTGAATGATTATTATAATCTATTTATATATATAAATTATTACAATGACAAAAGGGAGGGGGGGAAATGTACCACTTATATTATACAATATGAACTCTAAGTAAAATAAACCGGGAGTAATCTCCCCTAAAGTTTCTCGAATATTATTATATAACACTACGGGGGGGGGGGGGGGTGGCAACTCGGGATATAGACATGATTTTTAATCTATTTTTAATTACTTAAACTTTTTAAAATATAATAGAATCTCGTAGAAAAAAGAATTGCGCACCAAGTAAACGCCAAAGCAACATATGTATAATAATGCTGAATATTATTAGTACTTTATAAATTCACATGCGTTTTTTGAGAAATCGGAAATAGCGTAAATTACTACTTCCGGTCAACGTAAATTACTCAACATTTGACAGAAGGCAGAAAAGTAGATCTTTTACTTACTTGTAAAATTTCATTTATCTATCTACAACAGTACTCATGCTATAGGTTTTTGAAATATTGAAAGCAGATTAAGTTCCATTTCCGGTTACCGGAAATCGCTGAAAAGTTGAGACATTACTACATATTTGATATAATACCTATATATGAAATTTCATCAACCTAGTTGTAACGGTACTCAAGTTATCATGTTCACAGGCACACACACACACACACACACACACACACACACACACGCACACACACACACACACGCACACGCACACACACACGCACACACAGACATAAGGACCAGATTGCAAAACTATGTTTTTTCGACTCAGGGAGGTGTAAAACGTCGAGATTTGCAAACATCTCGATTTTTTTTGCACGATTACAATACTTCGTATACGAGAATGAAAAAAAATGGAATTGTACTTTTTACAAGTAGACGTGTATAAATGGAAATATTATCGTTAGTGTGATTCCTTAGATTTCTCTAGAGCAAATTGAATAACCCAATACCCCTTGACCTTGACATCTGTTCTAATATTTACTAGGATGACCACTTGATCCCCCTCTAACCCCCCCCCCCCCCCCCCCCCCACCCTCTATACCACGGCACGTGTACTCCATGTGTATGCTATCAAAAGAAACGTGACCAAATAAAAACGTCTCTACTCACTACGCACATACGCTCATGTTTATTTTACTCATTCCTATTTCCAGACTTACCAAAAAAATGCACCCCTCACCCCACATACACACATAAAATTGCATATCTCCAAAGTATTTTTATTTTATGAGACGAGAAAAAATATGTCTAGGTTTATAGGAATTCGATATTTTCCTTCCTTTTATATTAAAAAAAAACCCAAGTGCATCCAGTTCATGGGAGGATACAGGCTGTTAAAACATCAAATAAAAGTTCATTTTCTAAGAGTTTCCGATATTAGTAATGTTGAAAATGAAATAAAACTTTCAGTTTAAGAGAATGATAAGGGTAGGACTTAGGAAAAATATTATAATTACATAACACATTACATTGTAGCTTTGAAACATTTTGCTTGTATTTTAATTACATAGGACATTACATTGTACGTTTGTACCATTTAGCTTGTATTCTAATTTCATAGTACATTACATTGTAGCTTTGTAACATTTTATTTGTATTCTAATTAAATAGCACGTTGCATTGTAAATTTGTACCATTCAGCTTGTATTCTAATTACATAGCACAATATATTGTAGCTTTGTACCATTTTGCTTGTATTTTAATTACATAGCACATTGCATTGTAAGTTTGTACCATTTGCTTGTATTTTAATTCCATAGCACATTACATTGTACGTTTGTACCATTTAGCTAGTATTCTAATTACATAGTACATAACATTGTAGCTTTGTACCATTTTGCTTGTATTTTAATTACATAGCACATTACATTGTAAGTTTGTACCATTTGCTTGTATTCTAATTACCTAGCACGTTACATTACAAATTGTTCGTCTTGCGTATAATCCGCTCGTCCAACTACTTAAAATCTCAAATGAAACCTGAATATTGCGACAATTTTGTCTTTAGAAAGGTGTAAAAAGTAGCTCTTGGAACAAAAGCAAACACCTTGCAGTGTGTTACTCGTTGAATAACTATTATAATAGCATCCATTTTAAACACGTCTAGATATTTTTATGGCTCACTACACGGCGTGACGTCGCATTCTTGTGTCTGATTGATGCTGGTAAGGGGGGGGGGGGGTTTGGGTTGTGGGTCGGGGTGGTGAAATCGAGACTAGGGAAGGGTCGAGTTTGAAAGGTATCGATATTAAATATTAGTAGCAGGATTTCGCTGCCGACATTTTATTTTAATCCATAAAGCGCTTTGTAGAATGATAATTTGGACCATTTTAGTTTGTACTATATTATATTGTCTCAGTTTAACTGTAGGCTACTATCCTAGCTTAAATTACCATACTATATCATCTTATAATAGATTGTACGTCCTGACATCTTACCATCTAAACTCATATAATCTAAGCTTGGACCATCTTAATTTGTACCATCTTAACTTTGACCATGTTGATTTGGACCAACGTTGTTTGTGCTAATTTAGTTTGTACCATTTTGCTTGAACCATCTTAGCTTGCACCATCATCTTGGATGTATCATCTTAGCTGTACCATCTTAGTACCATCTTAGCTGTACCATCTTAGCTTGCAACATCATCTTAGCTGTACCATCTTAGTACCATCTAAGCCTGTATCTTCACATCAACCATCAACGTAGCTTGCACTTAGTTATCCACTGAACCAGTCTTTATATATATATATATATATATATATATATATATATATATATATATATATATATATATATATATATATATATATATATATATATATATACATATATATATATATATATATATATATATATATATATATATATATATATATATATATATATATATATATATGTAATATTTTGAGCTCACTTGCACACACACACACACACACAGAGACACACGCACACAAAGGTAATAAAGAAGAATCAAAATCCGCAACAATAGCTAAGCCAATAATCTAAATGGCAACGATCTTTAAAATCAACACCATTCATCCCAGCCGGTTCTTAACCACTAATTGGATAAATTTAATTACAGATTATGATTTTTCTGTTTTAATTAAAGCTATTAAATAACAATTATAGGTAATTAAATATTTTAAGTAAACAATTAATTAATAAAGCTCAGAATATCCCGTCACTAAATACTAGGTTTTTTTTTCCGGCAGTGAGGAAACTGATTCTCAAATTAGCGTTCTAAAAATAGAATGCTAATGAAGGTATAATCGCATTTTGATTGAATACTTTTGTGGTTTTGAATTGAAGGCGGTGAGGGGGGGGGGGGAGAACATGCGATTTCCGCAGGATCCGAGTATTTAAAAAATAAAAAATGTGGCATTTGTTATTTCTATTGCGCAAACGGGTGTGCAGCGAGGCAATGAGTTGCGAAAACCCAACAAGCAAGTAATAGGGAAAGGGGAATTTGTGTGTGTGTGTGTGGGGGGGGGGGGGGGGGTAGTATCATTGCATGACGTCATGCCATTTTGACCTATTTTCATTTTACGCAGCACCTTCATATATATCGTCACAAAATGCCACCTACACGGAGAGTATCGTAACACTCGTCACACGTCGTCACACTAATGCTAAGGATATCGTCACACGTCGTCACACTTATGCTAAGGATATCGTCACAAATCGTCACACTTATGCTAAGGATATCGTCACACGTCGTCACACTAATGCTTAGGATATCGTCACACGTCGTCACACTTATGCTTAGGATATCGTCACACGTCGTCACACTTATGCTTAGGATATCGTCACACGTCGTCACACTTATGCTTAGGATATCGTCACACGTCGTCACACTTATGCTTAGGATATCGTCACACGTCGTCACACTTATGCTAAGGATATCGTCACACGTCGTCACGTTTCGCTGGCCTCCCCCCTACCCCATGTTACAAATCATCGGTAAGGTCAGACCCTCCCCCCATTTCTGTAATACAAAATATAAAATGCCTCATCCAGTAGAAGTTTTGAAAAGTAAAATACTAAAACTGTATGAAGGAAGGAGATGCAAAGTTTAGCTCACAGCAACGACACTAAGCACACAACCAACAGCATACAGCATTTAAGTGATTGGAGTAGCATATCTAGCGAGCAAGTATATAATTTAGTATAAAGTGAATAACATATTTCTAACTTAAAACAATTAGCATAAAGTGAGTAGCGTACATCTAGCTTACAAATAATAGCGTACAACAATTAGCATAAGGCGAGTAGTATAAATCTATCATACAACCACTAGTGTACATCAATTAGCATGATGCTATGGCATGTAACTAACGAACAGCCACTAGCTTACAGCAATTAGCATACAAAGAATAGCGTACTTCTAGCATACATTAGACAGCGTAAGGCAGATGGCCGGCTAAAAATTAGACATTAGCTCACAATACACACCAGTAGCTCACAATACCCACCATTAGCTCACAATACCTACCATTAGCTCACAATACCCACCATTAGACATTAGCTCACAATACCCACTATTAGACATTAGCTCACAATACCCACCATTAGCTCACAATACCCACCATTAGCTCACAATTCCCAACCATTAGCTCACAATACCCACCATTAGACATTAGCTCACAATACCCACTATTAGACATTAGCTCACAATACCCACCATTAGCTCACAATACCCACCATTAGACATTAGCTCACAACAACCACTTTAGCTCACAATACCCACCATTAGCTCACAATACCCACCTTAGACATTAGCTCACAATACCCACCATTAGCTCACAATACCCACCTTAGACATTAGCTCCCAATACCCACCATTAGCTCACAATACCCACCATTAGACATTAGCTCACAACACCCACTTTAGCTCACAATACCCACCATTAGCTCACAATACCCACCATTAACTCACAATACCCACTTTAGCTCACAATACCCACTATTAGCTCACAATACCCACCATTAGACATTAGCTCACAATACCCACCATCAGACATTAGCTCACAATACCCACCATTAGACATTAGCTCACAATACCCACCATTAGCTCACAATACCCACCATTAGCTCACAATACCCACCATTAGACATTAGCTCACAATACCCACCATTAGCTCACAATACCCACCATTAGATATTAGCTCACAACACCCACTTTAGCTCACAATACCCACCATTAGCTCACAATACCCACCATTAGCTCACAATACCCACCATTAGACATTAGCTCACAATACCCACCATTAGCTCACAATACCCACCATTAGACATTAGCTCACAACAACCACTTTAGCTCACAATACCCACCATTAGCTCACAATACCCAACATTAGACATTAGCTCACAATACCCACCATTAGACATTAGCTCACAATACCCACCATCAGACATTAGCTCACAAAACCCACCATTGGACATTAGCTCACAATACCCACCATTAGCTCACAATACCCACCATTAGCTCACAATACCCACCATTAGACATTAGCTCACAATACCCACCATTAGCTCACAATACCCACCATTAGACATTAGCTCACAACACCCACTTTAGCTCACAATACCCACCATTAGCTCACAATACCCACCATTAACTCACAATACCCACTTTAGCTCACAATACCCACCATTAGCTCACAATACCCACCATTAGACATTAGCTCACAATACCCACCATTAGACATTGGCTCACAATACCCACCATTAGACATTAGCTCACAATACCCACCATCAGACATTAGCTCACAATACCCACCATTAGACATTAGCTCACAATACCCACCATTAGCTCACAATACCCACCATTAGCTCACAATACCCACCATTAGACATTAGCTCACAATACCCACCATTAGACATTAGCTCACAATACCCACCATTAGACATTAGCTCACAATACCCACCATTAGACATTAGCTCACAATACCACCATTAGCTCACAATACCCACCATTAGCTCACAATACCCACCATTAGACATTAGCTCACAATACCCACCATTAGCTCACAATACCCACCATTAGCTCACAATACCCACCATTAGCTCACAATATCCACCATTAGACATTAGCTCACAATACCCACCATTAGCTCACAATACCCACCATTAGCTCACAATATCCACCAATAGACATTAGCTCACAATACCCACCATTAGCTCACAATACCCACCATTAGCTCACAATACCCACCATTAGCTCACAATACCCACCATTAGCTCACAATACCCACCATTAGACATTAGCTCACAATACCCACCATTAGCTCACAATACCCACCATTAGACATTAGCTCACAATACCCACTATTAGCTCACAATACCCACCATTAGCTCACAATACCCACCATTAGACATTAGCTCACAATACCCACCATTAGCTCACAATACCCACCATTAGCTCACAATACCCACCATTAGCTCACAATACCCACCATTAGCTCACAATACCCACCATTAGCTCACAATACCCACCATTAGCTCACAATACCCACCATTAGACATTAGCTCACAATACCCACCATTAGCTCACAATACCCACCATTAGCTCACAATACCCACCATTAGCTCACAATACCCACCATCATGCTGCTAATGTGAGCACAAAAATGTTTAAAAAATTACCACCAGAATGTACTCACACAAAAAACGCCCCCAAATCAGCTGTTTATTTCCCCGGGTGTTTTTTTTTTAAAACTTGACTAGCTCGCGAGAGCTGTCAGATTTTTTGTGTTAACTTAATTAAGCGCTGGCAGCCTTTGCCGTCCCTTGTTTGCATTTGGTAAAAGACACACACACTCACACACATTATCTCCGCAGACCGCTCCTCCCACAAGTCACGCGCATACTCACAGCAACGTGTGTCGCTACACACCTCACTGTGCTAGAAAGATACACGTCTCCAATGTTTACCGAAAAATAAAAAGCATATCGGGGCGGACACCCCGGCTCATCTAAATACGCCACCTCGTTCATCAAGACAGTTTTTATTTAACACAGGCTACAAAATACTTAATAGAAGATAACATGTATGGCTTGTAAGAATGCAAGAGCCGGTACAGGACAAAATGAAAGTGAAGGGAGCAAAAGGATAAAATCAGCACGATCACAGAACTCTAGCCAAACACATTAGCACGGCCACACAACGCTAGCCAAACACATTAGCACGGCCACACAACGCTAGCCACACACATTAGCACGACCACACAACGCTAGCCACACACATTAGCACGGCCACACAACGCTAGCCACACACATTAGCACGACCACACAACGCTAGCCACACACATGAGCACGGCCACACAACGCTAACCACACCCATTAGCACGACCACACAGCGCTAAGCGAAGATACGCTGTAATTAATCAAAGCGTTATCTAAAATGTAGGCAACTCCTCCCCCTCTCTTTCTCTTTGACATAAAACTGATTTACCTGATGTAAACCTAACGTTTAAGAATTTTATAGGAAAGAAAATAATTTGATGGTAAATATTAACGGAAATTAGTAGCGTATAGTCTAATGGTGTTTCTGATTTATTAATTATCTTACTTATTAATTCAAATGGGATAGGTAAAGAAAAGCTTAATAAATTGTTTTAAAAGCATAATTAAGCCATAAATGTAAGTAGTAGTGTAGTTCCGTTTTCGAACCCTGAGGCTGTTGAAGTAGAGTTCAGCTGTTTCTGTGACCTCGGCATATGAAGGAATAGTATGGCTAGCACTAAGCCCAGCCGCCTTCGCTTTCCTTGACATGGGTTGGGTGCCCATTAAAGCTCATGCATGATTTATTGATTTTGAACCCGGATTCGAACTCGAGACTTTCGGGTTAACAGTCTATCGCTCTACCGCGCCTAGCATCAGCGAAAAAAAAATTGTATTTAAAGTACTGCGACCAGTTACAGGCAACATTAGAGATACCTTTAGCGGTGAGTGGTAATATCAGGATCTACAGGACTCAACATGGGATATTGGTTCTAGCGCCTACCGCACCGTCTATCTAGACAGATGTACACATTAGTGTGTGCTTTGTTATATAACAGCACCTCACATGTGTGTATGATTTGTTACACAACACCTCACATTCGTGTGTGATTTGTTATACAACACATCACATTCGTGTGTGATTTGTTACACAACTCAACTCTTGTGTGTGCTTTGTTGCATACCTTATTAACTATGTCTTTAAATAAGCTTTCAAAACCTAATTTTAAAGGCAGGCACTTTAGAATAAGGAAAAAAACTTGATATAACAAGAGAACTCGCTGTATGAAGCTTGGTATTTGTGTACTATCATATACAGGAAACTTGGTATTTGTGTACTATCCTATACAGGAAACTTGGTATTTGTGTACTATCATATACAGTAAACTTGGTATTTGTGTACATTCATATACCGTAGCACTGGTTCTAGACTAAACCCCTCTCCCATCCATATACCATAATAGACGGGCACTGAAGTTTTCTATACCATCTGATATGTGGCAAGTTGATTGTATGGGGATGTATATAGCCAGGACTAGCTGTTTGAACTATCAAATCCTCCCCCAGCCCCTAACACATCTTGCTAGATAGTTTTACAAAGATTACAATCCTATATCTAGACAGCTATACAGTGTTGTTAAACCTACATCTAGACAGCTATATACTAATGTTAAATTTCAATCTAGACAGCTATAACTCCTGTTAACCCCCCCCCCTATCTAGACAGCTATAACTGCTGTTAAACCACTATCTAGACAGCTATAACTGCTGTTAAACCACTATCTAGACAGCTATAACTGCTGTTAAACCACTATCTAGACAGCTATAACTGCTGTTAAACCACCATCTAAACAGCTATAAATATCCCAGTAAGGAATTCCTGTTTTATCCCCGGAGATGCTTAACGTCGCTACAATCAACTACAAGAAAACAGGGGATTTATTGTCAGATAAACAAAAGCAATAAGACTCCCCCCCCCCCCCCCCCTTCCCCCAACCCTCATCCCTGCGCTTTTTAAAATAACCGATATTTAGTGTATAAAAATAGAATGTTAAAACAAAAAATAATACTTAGCGGCTGCTATTTGAAACATGTTGTGTTATTTATTAGGTGAAAAAAAGAAGCATTTGATTTTTCCTTCTGGTTGGATTATATTATAAGTATTTTTTTTTGTTTTAAAACACGTATATATTCTATTATCTTCGAGAGAATATTGTTTTTCTAAGCTATTTTAATGATAAATTAGCCAGCTTCTAAATAAAAACAAATAATTTATTTTTGTAAATTAGCGAAAATTGAAAAGTTTGATTACGGGAAAGTTGTATTTTGGTCACATAGTAAGTATTTGAAACACTTTATATTCAAAAGAGATAAAAAACAATAGAATTTTTAAAATACTTTATTAATGAAATTACTAGATGAAATTCGCGTCAAAGGAGTAGTTGATTGTCGGTTTGGGGGTGGGGGGGAATAACCTACAGCATAAGTATACAATATATTTTGTTAAGTTGTTGATGTCCATTAGTGTTAACACTGTTGTCTTATAATTTAGGCCATCACGACACGATCGTTTTCTGATGGCAACCAAACTGAGTAGAAATATTGTTTCCTAATTGATCACTGATACGGACTTTTTAATGTTACTTTCACGAGTTCCATTACATCTTGAAGTATTAGAATAACTGTTGATTATAATTTTTATTTTTTTCCCACAGGATTTAAAAAGTGTATATCAAACAAAACAGGATTACAAAAGCTGAAAGGATATCAGTTATAATCATCTACAACCAGTCAATACCCTAAACAGCTACAGGTAGCAGGATAGTAAAAAAGCCACCATAGCTGGCTATTAATAGCTGCTACAATTATCCAACCACAACAACCACAAGTAAAGCCAACCCCGGATACAAATTCAAAACCTGCGCTGGATTTAAATAACCACAATCTGCTTAACATAGCCATAACCCAACTCAACAAGGTATAAAAAAATTTAACAGCTAAACTAAAGCAAAAGACCTTCCAGTTGACTACGTCTATTTTTATAACAGGGAATTTCCAAAAAAACAAAAACAAACAAAACACGATGGTGGTGATTTCCCTTGTGCCGCATCTGTAACATGCATCTCCTCTCTCCAAGATGGAAGCACTATCTCGATTAACCCTCACCTCGTCACGACACAGCTTTGACTTGACTTAAAAAACAACATCCCGCAGTCTAAATAAAAAAAAATTGTGGATTTTCAAGAGGAAAAAATAAAAAAAAATCAGCAGTCAAAACCGCACCAGCATAGGTCCCTTACACCGACTGTCCAAGGTCGCGAGTTCGAAATCGCGCGGGACTCAGGCCCTGGTCGTCGCCGCGGCCACTTTTATGACGCTGGTGCTATGGGTCGCGCTCAAGAGGTGTCCCCATCGATGTGACAGCGTCATGCGACGCCCCTCGACGCCCATGTCCCTGTGTGTTTTCTTCCTGATGTGCGTCTCGCTGACTCCCGTGATGGCCAGGCGCGCCCCCAAGAGCCGGCTGTCCCTGTGGATAGACGAGCAGCAGGTCAAGACCCTCATAGGTAGGTCCTGTAGGTCATTGGGTAGGGTAAGGTCATAGGTCATGTGGGTCACTGGGTAAGGGGTGGTAAGGTCATAGGTCATGTAGGTCACTGGGTAAGGGGTGGTAAGGTCGTAAGTCACATAGGTCATTGGGTAGGGTAGGGTCATAGGTCATGTGGGTTACGGGGTAGGGGGTTAGGTTATAGATTATGTAGGTCACTGGGTAGGGGGTTAGGTCATAAGTCATTTAGGCCCTTAACTACGGGGTTTAGGTCATTTATCCTGTAGGTCTCCTAGTAGGGTACTAGGTCAAAGGTTATATAGGTCTCTTGATGGGTGAAGGGGTAATAATGTCATACTTTGTGTAGGTCACTGGTTGTATCATAGGTTTTATATGTAATGGGCTACGGGGGTTAGATCATAACTCATGTAGGTCATTGGGTAGGAGGGGTTATGTCTTGTAGGTCACTGGATGGATGAAAAGAGGTAGGAATTTCATAGGTCACGAAGTAGGGGTTTAGGTCAAAGCCCTTGTAGGTCACTTTGGGGGTTTAATATGTCTTATAGACCTCTGTAAGGACGTTATGTAGTAGGTCTGATAGGTCTTTAGTGGATTCGGTAATCAGAATTGTAGGTCACTGTAGTGTTAGGTCAAGTGTCTTGAATGTCACGGGGTTACAGAGGTCTTGTAGGTCATTTGTGGGTTAGGTCATAGGTTTAATAGGTCACTGGGGCAACTCATCATACAGCTATCATTATACAACTCACGCTGATTTTTTCGTAAATACCTAGTTACTTTGGAACTACTTCGTTGATATCAATTTTATGAAAATATGTTCTAATTAAGATTTAAAAAAAAAACAACAATTATGTGTAACGTGAAATTAATCTGGAACTTTAATAAGTTTAAACGATGTCCAACTACAGTAAACTTCCCTTCCCCCCCACCCCTCCCCCCATTAGATGTCTGATTCAGGCTGACTCCCAAAATTTTATTTGACTGACAAAAAAAAAGGTTTAGATCTATACATTTTTTCATTAATTAGTAATTGAAAACCAAATAGATATTACGTTAAGAATAAAACACCAACGAAATACTTCTCGCGAATGGGTGCATTAGACCGTTCGGGATACTGACCATCAAAGCAATTGGCATTCGGTTCAGTCGGCCATTAGGGACATTCACAGTGTTAACTACATCATATTTGTTTTTGTTTTTAAACGCCAAAGTTTAATACACGATCTATAACAAATATACCATCTGTCTGTGAAGTTGCATATCGAGAAAAACGAAACACCGCCAAATTAAATTTATACGCATTTTAAAGCATAATAACCCTCTGTTGCTTATAATAACGTACTCGACATTTATCAATCTTGCTGCAACAGCTATAAAACTTGAAATTATGCCGCTATACCCTTGACGTGAGTAGTCCACATCCTCAGTTATACGACACGAATGATAAAACACAAATATAAAAACAAGTAGGTGGTTACTCGTTAATAATGCGATGAAAATAAATGAGGCATGGGATACTGATGGTGGTGGGGGAGGGGGGGGGGGGCAGAGGCGTAGCGTCGGGGGGGGGGGGGGGGGTGGGTACATACGTCCCCGGGTGCCGACTCTAGGGGCGCCAAAATAAGCTCATTTTAGCTGCTATTTTGAATTATAAATGTAATATATATATATATGGGGGGGGGGGGTGCATAAATTGAAAGTTTGTCTTCGGACGCCGGGAGGGGTCGCTACGCCTCTGGGAGGGGTGTGAGGAAAACGTGATCAATGTACCGCACAGACTGGAAGATGATTACTAACAGTGATGGCGGGGGTGACACTTAAACAAAAATATTTTTTTTTATAATTACGAAAAGCATTGCTCCTTGAATGTTAACAACATAAGAAAGTCAAGTATTGCTTTAGGCACGGAGGGAGACTATTCGGTGCAAACAAACAAACCAATAACTAGCAAAAGCACAAACAAACAAAACAATAAATAAATTTGAAAAAAATTATAGATAAATTTATATCTATGTATGTGTGTGTATGTATATAATATGTATGTCAAATCGTGTCGAGTATTTCATTCCGATTCTTTGCATTCACTTTGTAAGCATTGTTTTAGTCATTTGGTTTTCTCAATACAAAAAAATTAAAACAAATATATATATATATATATATATATATATATATATATATATATATATATATATATATATATATATATATATATATATATTCTAGTTATACAGTAAATAGTGGTAGATTATTATATTAAAGAAAAGAATTTTATTTTCTTCTTTTCAAAGCGTATTTAAAGTTTATTATTATACACGTTTCTATAAATGTATTACTAAATTAATACAAATCAAATAACAGTAATAAAATAATGCTTATTTAACCTCAAGAATATTTTAAATAATATACAGTAATATAATAAAATAGCACAAAATTTTTGCTTTAACCCCGTTTCCATTCACCTTTATTTGGTGCGCTATTTTTTTGTTCTTTGTGATATGGTATCCATTTTCACTGGCATTATTTCGACAAACGTTTTCAACCATTTACACTAAATAAATAAACTTACTACTTAACGCGTTTAAATAAGAAAGTCGAAAAATAAAATCACGTGAAATTGCGAAAATTCCGTAAAATATATTTTTAGAGATTTAAAAAAAAATCGCTAAGTGGCATGGACACAAAAATTGAGGCTTAAAGAAGCAAGAAATTTGCAGGAAATATATTTAAAGTGAACACCTTGAAATTCTTTTATTTTTTTAAAAAAAGTCAGGTATTTTGTACACATGTCTGAGACGGGGAATTTCACAACCCGGAATGACATATTTTCTATTTGAAAATTTGGGCAAATGTTTCGCTAACCCTCAGAATAAATAGATCGGTTCATGTAAGGGTTAGGGTTTAAAAACATCGGGACAGGACTGGGTGTAATAGGTTTTTCCTCGGCCATCTCCTTATCGCCAGTCGGCTGTTTTTCAGATTCTGGTAAATAAATAAAATGGAAAAATCAACAGAATCAAAATAGCTCGCCAGATGGTGTTGAGACTAGGGTAGTAGGGCTTTTAGCACCTGGGATTTTGGGGTAGGGTAGTAGGGCTTTTAGCACCTGGGATATTGGGGTAGGGTAGAGGTAGTAGGGCTTTTAGCACCTGGTATATTGGGAAAGGGTAGAGGTAGTAGGGCTTTTAGCACCTGGGATATTGGGGTAGGGTAGTAGGGCTTTTAGCACCTGGGATTTTGGGGTAGGGTAGAGGTAGTAGGGCTTTTAGCACCTGGTATATTGGGAAAGGGTAGAGGTAGTAGGGCTTTTAGCACCTGGGATATTGGGGTAGGGTAGAGGTAGTAGGGCTTTTAGCACCTGGGATATTGGGATAGGGTAGTAGGGCTTTTAGCACCTGGGATATTGGGGTAGGGTAGAGGTAGTAGGGCTTTTAGCACCTGGGATATTGGGGTAGGGTAGTAGGACTTTTAGCACCTGGGATATTGGGGTAGGGTAGAGGTAGTAGGGCTCTCGGATCTATCTACTATAGCACCCCATGATGGAATATTCCTTTTATCAGATACCACTTCACAATGCTGGTAATTTTTTTTTCTCCAAACGGTATTGTAGAATGCAATAACAGGACCACACAATAAACACACCATCACCTCATTCTATACCTTACAGAAATTGGTAGAGAGGGGGAGGGGGAGGTGGGGGAGATCGAAATGTAAATAATAAACTGTTGGCGCAGATGTTGAGATAGGAAGCCGGCGTGCATTGGCTGATGTTAACTCACAGAATTTATGTCAGATAGTACTCAAAACAAACTGAAACACAGAGCGCTGGTTGGAAACAAATCTAAATTCTTAGATCTAAACGTATTAGTTAAATCATGCGCATTTAATTTTTGAAATTAGTACAAAAACATTTTTTATGTTACCTGAAATAAAATAAAAAAAATTAAAATCTAACTTTTCAAAACCCGCTAGACATCGAGTAACAATTCTAAAATTTCAACACAAATTTGACCAAGCCTTAAATAAATCTACTGGCATTTTTATCAGCCCGATGCCATTAAAAAAAATGTAATCTATTCAATGTTTTGAAAGGTTCCAGCGGTCAAGACCTGCATCTTAAAGAAGATACACTTACCTCCCTTGACACCGGCTACACCCTAACAAAGTCACAGTTTAATGGCAGGGGAGATAATTGTTTTAATCTATTTTTATCAGAATGCGTAACAAGTGGGCCGGCCCTGTTTACCGTAATTTTATGCGATACGTGAATCTGTTTCTTTTCACGTCACGTTCTTGCTGATTTACTGGCCTGCGGATGTCGGCGCTTCGGGCTGTTTCGGTGAATAGGTACTAGAACTATTCTGTAGATGGTAATGAGTACTTCATCCAGATTTTGTCTCCGAGTTAAAAAGGTGGGTGGGGGTGGGGGGTGGGGGTGGGGGGCTGCACTTGAAATTTTTGGGCGGCGGACTAAAATTTACGTGAGTGCACGCACTGGTAAAATTATATATTTTCTATATAAATTATATTTATTCTGTTCTGAAGAGGGATTCGTCTAGAACTATTCGCTTATAGATGGTAATTTGGCTTGGCCATTTCGATGATCGTACAACTACATGTAGTCGTGTGGTAGCTACCATACAGCTACATATAGCTAGTACCACAGAGCTACATTTAGCTACCATACAACTACATGTACCTACCACACAACTACATGTAGCTACCATAGCTACCATACAACTAGAAGTAACTACCCTACAGCTACATGTAGCTACCGGCTACAGGACATTACCCCCCTGGATATTTCCCCCGGGCATTTCCCCCGTATTTACCCCCCGGAGCAATTACCCCCCTGTCAATTACCCCCCTGTCAATTACACCCCCCCGGGGGAATTACCCCCCCCCCCTCACGTTAAAATCCTAACTCTAACTAGAATTTTATACCTATATACTTCTTTAATCCAAACCTTAAGAAAAAGACCAAAACCTAAGCATCCACCTTAGCCTAAAACTTCACACAAAACCAAAACCAAAGCTAGACACAACCCTAACCCTAACACTAGCTCTAACCCTAACCCTAGCCCTAACCCTATCCCTAATTTTAACCCTAGCCCTAGCCCTACCCCTAGCCCTAGCCCTAGCCCTGTCCGGGGGGGGGGGGGGGGCTATGTCCTACTGGGCGGGGGGTAATTGACAGGGGGGTAATTACTCTGGGGGTAATGTCGGGGGGGGGGAATATCCGGGGGGTAATTGACAGGGGGAAATGCCCTGTTCCCGTAGCTACCATACATCTACCATACAGCTACATGTAGCTACCCTACAACAACATGTAGCTACCGCACAGCTACATGTAGCTACCACACAGCTACATGTAGCTACCATAGCTACCATAGAACACCATGTCTCTCTACCATGTTCTTGTACCTGCCTGTGATGGCTGAGAATCTCACCGAGTTCACCACACATCAAAGCCCCGCCCTGTGTTGGGTTCTCGTGTCGTAAAACTGTACTAGAGGCCACTCCCGGGTCCCTCAGTCGAGGGTTTTGAGTACCTGCAAGTGTACACATTTGTGTTACTGCATGTGTACACATTATATCAGTCAATGTTACTGCAAGAGTACACATTATATCATGGTTACTGCAGGTGTACATATTATATCAGTCAGTGTTACTGCAAGTGTACACATTATTATCAGTCAGTGTTACTGCAGGTGTACTCATTACATCAGTGTTACTGGAAGTGTACATATTATATCAACCATATTAGAAGTCAGTATTAATGCAAGTGTACACTTGAAATGTATACATTATATCACTGAGTCACACCAGGACGGTATACTACGTGGCACCCCACAGTGGTCATTGGGCACTATAACCACTATTATACACAACAGTTACATAGTCATCCTCGAAGCTTACCGTATACAGAATTATACATAAATTACTATTATACATAGTGCTACTGCAGTACCAAATACTATAAATTGGTCTCAAGTGTATATAAAGCTTGAAAAAATCATCACATAACAAAGCACTTAACATAATCCCTAATGTACATAGCACTTTGGCCTATTACCAGCCAATTAATTAAAGAGGTATTAATTTTGTCAAGCTCTCACACCTTTCAATGTTCGATACACTTATATACAAGTCATTGACTGCAAGATGTTGCAAGGGCAGGGGAAGTAAATCCGCCTCGAGTGCTGCTAATAATTTTGGGTTCGATTTACCAACACATGCTATAAAACAATAAATTAAAGCTACAGTTTTGCAAAAATACATTCAATATCTACATCATTTTTGAGTTGTAAATGTATTATTTACAAAACTAATATTTTATTAATAATAAATAAAAATCAACACCAAGTTTATTTAAACTAAAAAACAATTATACAGATCTTAAACTATACTTTATTAGTATTGTTCACGTTGCATATGATGGAAAAAAATTACCCTTTACCTAATTGAAACTGTAAATCCTTTATATATTTTATTACATGCAAATACACTCACACACGTTGTCGTTACTGGTTTTAATTGAAAATTTAAGTATTCTAAAAAATAAATTTTAAAAAGTTCTAAAACTAACCTGGATTGAATTGTCAGAAAGAGAGAGAGAGAGAGAGAGAGAGAGAGAGAGAGAGAGAGAGAGAGAGAGAGAGAGAGAGAAAAAAGAGAGAGAGAGAGATACAAACACACACTCGCATAAGTACACACACACACACACACACACACACCCACACCGCCCCCCCCCCACACACACACAAACATATATATATATTTTGGCAGCTATCTGCTATGTCTCATGGTCTGACGGCCCTTTTGATCCATTTTGCCTTGCATATAGAATGGTATACAAACAAGAGCTAAACAATACGTTACTCACAATGAAACCGCACCCAGAATAATGAAAACGCGATCACAACTTAGTCTAGATAGAACATGTGCCAGGACATCCCGGCCAATGCGCGCATTGGCCGGCCAATCCGCGCTTTGGCCGCACTTCGGGCTTTGACCGTAACATACATATATATATATATATATATATATATATATATATATATATATATATATATATATATATATATATATATATATATATATGTAATTATGTATTTATATATACTTACACACACTTTTACGTATCTTCTAGTTAAATCTCGATTTTTCCTCTCCGAGTAAAATTCCCGACAGGCAACATTTTTAAACTGATTACATAAACGCTTCCCCATTAGGATAATCAGCTTGGGGAAGTTAATCATCTTTTTCCAACTAAAAAAATCTAACTTAATTTCAAATCGGGACGACTGCTCTTCGTCGGAAATGATTGTGATACTTACTCCCCCTCTCTGTTTTTTCTTCCAATTTTTTCAAATCTTACCTCCCCTCTCCGAGTCTCAGATCCTAAAGTTAGTTTAAAACTACACAATTGGTTGCTTACCAGCGCGCCTTGTGTCGATAGATTTCTTAAGCGGGCGCTTCCGTTGGAAATAATTAAGTCAACTCCATATGAAGAGGGGCGGTCTGCATCACAGAGTGGGTCGGTTGCAGAGGTGGAGGAGCAGGGGTCGGGGGTTGTTCGGACGGCGGGTGTAGGGGTCTATTAGCTGCGGTGATAGAGGCTTGAGTGGAGGTGATATCTTTCTCTGGGCCTTTGTCTGTCTGTCTGTCTGTGTGTGTGTGTGTCTGTACGCCTCTGAGTTTGTCTGTCTGAGAGTATTTATTCCACTGTGTTTGTCTGTTTGTCTGTGGTTGGTCTGTTTCATGAGCCGTCTGTTTTCCAGTTTGACTGCCTGTCAGTTTGATTTTTGATAAGTCTGTAGAATTTAAATAGATCATTATTTTAATATGTATGTCAGTCTATTGATATGATTCCATATATATATATATATATATATATATATATATATATATATATATATATATATATATATATATATATATATATATATATATATATATATATATATATATATATATATATGGCATTTTAAGAATATGTATGTTTATTTGATGCCCAAATGAAATTCAACAGATATATCTGACTAGCGAAAGTCACTATGAAGTAGAAATGTTTGTTTATCAGTTTTTATATTTGTCGCGGTTTCTATATTTTTCGTAACTTCGATAGGCCCTTCTTTAGTTATGTTCTTTTGTAGTTCTTTGTATATAATTTTTTATTTTTTTTTTTAATTTTTCTCTATAGACATCTACGTCAGCTGAACTGTTTTTATGTTTACAGTTAACCGGCTGCTTGCCAGTCTGAACCGGCATTTACCGGCATTTGTGTGTGTGTCAGTGTCTGTTTACCGGCGCATGTGTATTTATGTACCTCACACATTGAGCCAGCGGTACATGTCGACTTGGCTTTGAACAGCCCGACACTTTGCCTGTCAGCCTGTTTGTTTACCTACTTACCTTGGGACATGCCCCCCTACTATCGCCCTATGTATCTATATGTGATCTCGTCCAACTATTTTCGTCTCTTGCATTCAGAATGCTACCTCCATCGCATGAAATATTTCTTTGTCTTGTACAGAAAAAGGAAAATCTGCGTGAATAAGGTGGTTGTAAATATAATCCGAACCAAATGCTGACCTAAACGTAATGTGCTGAGTTAAATTGATAGCGGTGCTCGGCTGATTCTTGTACAGTCGATCTTTGAGTCCATGACTTGACGTGCTGTAGATGGACAACCCTGTTGTCCAGATAACCTCAGATGGACAGTCATGTTGTATAGATAACCAGGGATGGACAGTCCTGTTGTCCAGATAACCTGAGATGGACAGTCCTGTTGTATAGATAACCTGAGATGGACAGTCCTGTTGTATAGATAACCTGAGATGGACAGTTTTACTATATTGTCTTACTTTCTGTCTGAGTTTTTCGTCTTTATTGTCTCTCGTTCTCTCCTAGCTGTCTGTCTATATTGTCTTTGATTCCGACAAAGCTGTCTGTCAAATCTCGCGTTTCTGTATACGAGATTTCCCCCTTCCCTTACGTCACCCATCCTGGCATCAATATCAGGTTCAACATTGCTGTGTCTGTACGCCATTTTTTAAAACCCATCTCCCTTCCAAATGGTGATTTTTTTGTGTTTGTAAACCACGACGAAGACATCAAGTTGAATCGTCGGTTTCCGTGCAGAGTTTTTTTTTGGTGAAGATTGTTTGAACGACTCGTGGGCTGACATGTTGTGTGATATAAGTGTGATATATTCTTTGAAGAAAACTACCTGGCGCTTCTTTGACGGTCGCCAGGGCAACAGGGTATGGTATCAAGGTATTTACCTCGGTGGTTATCGCGGTGTTGGGGTGAGGTGGAAGATAAGGGTTGAGTTCAGGGCAAGCGATCACTGTCTGGGTCAGGATTAGGCCTGGGGATAGGACTAGCGTTAGGGTAATCATAAAAAGGACTGAACACTTTGAAAATATCTGTAAAAGTAAAGCTAGGATCCTTTAAGGTCTATGGGGCAAGTGAAATAGAGCCCACCTGTTTCTGTGACTAAGTGTGGGAAGGGATAGTGTAGTCAGCATTATGCCCAACCGCTTTTACTTTCCCTAACATGAGCCAGGTAAACATCGAACATATGTATGCATATGCATATCAATAATATATCTGGAACGGAGTGGTCAAATGGAAGGGCGCTTGGCTGTTAGCCCGAAGGTCTCTAGTTCGGATCTCTGTTTGGATTTGTGACTGTAGGACATCCCTGAGTCCACCCAGCTCTAACGGATGCCTGACTTACGTTGAGGAAAGTTAACGCAGCTGGGCATATGTTACTCATACAGCTAGGACTAGTGAAAACATAAAAGGACTGAAACCTTTGAACATACTTGTGCCTAACACATACATAACTCTATTCGTTCATGGTTCAAATACGCTTTCCTGTTAAACTACTACACGCCTCAAAAAACGCAAACGAGTAAATAACAAAAAATCCAACATACAACCCGACGCTCGCACACACTTTGCTCTACACACCTGACATGCATCTTTTGATCACCTGTACACACCTGACATGATCACCTGTACACACCTGACATAATCACCTGTACACACCTGACATGATCACCTGTACACACCTGACACGATCACCTGTACACACCTGTACACACCTGACATAATCACCTGTAGACACCTGACATGATCACCTGTACACACCTTTACACACCTGACATGATCACCTGTACACACCTGTACACACATGTACACACATGTACACATCTGTACACACCTGACATGATCACCTGTACACACATGTACACACCTGACATGGAACTTTTGATCACCTGTAGACACCTGACATGATCACCTGTACACACCTTTACACACCTGACATGATCACCTGTACACACCTGTACACACCTGACACTTAACTTTTGACCACCTGTACTCAACTGACATGACCACCTGTACACACCTGACATGACCACCTGTACACACCTGACACTTAACTTTTGATCGCCTACAGGTCTGGGCATGGAGATCAGCCTGATCACCAACGGCGAGGTGGTCCCCTACGTCAACAGTCCCGAGGTCTACGAGAGCATCGTCATCCCCCCGGAGATAGACACCGTCAACCTGACGTGGCAGGCGGGCGGAGAGAGCGTGAGTACTCACTGGGTACATGGGGGGGGGGGGGGGGTTAGGGCAGCTGTGGCGTAGCGAGGTGTTTTGACACACGAGAAAAAAATACTTCATTACATATATATATATATATATATATATATATATATATATATATATATATATATATATATATATATATATATATATATATATATATATATATATATATTATTATTATTATTATTTTGAAACTTAACCATTTTGCTTTTACTTCGCCTCTATATATGACGATGAACGAAAACATTGGTCAGGATAACTCTGATTTATTTCTTGCTTTACCTACTGTTATATTAATTATATATATATATATATATATATATATATATATATATATATATATATATATATATATATATATATGTATATACAGCTGGTGTTTAATAAATAAATTGATCAGTATATACGAAGTTCACACAATATGAATTAAAGGTATGGCACTATAAGCTAACAGTTTGGTTTATTGATAGTTAAAACGTGTGCTAGATATTAAAGTAAGTTTATAGTTTTAAAATTGCGCATGTTAACAAAACAAAAGTAAATTCCCATCGTTATTTAACGAATGAAATAATTGAATAAGTACATTCATTGCTTGTGTTGTGTTGAGAGGAGATACTTAACGAGCTTAATTAATTGGTTACATCATTTGTACACCAGCGTGTTCGAGAATCTCTACAATCGTGTGTACCAGTGTGTGTACCAGTGTGTGTACCAGTGTGTTCACCGGTGTGTACAAGGGTGTATTGAATTATGTACAACACTAATAACAGCGACCAAGATTTTTTATCGTGACGAAGATCCTTTCAGACATATGTTGTCTTCACATATTGTTGAAAACAAATTTTGGATCAGGCTAAAATTAATTTAAAACAATGTGTTTAAAAAAAATGAGAATTCATATTAACAAAAATGTTATCACATCAAAAACCCGAAATTGGAATACATTTTTACGAATATTTTTTAATTGAAAAAAACTAATTACAAATTATTTTTTAATTGAAAAAACTAATTCACAATAAAAAACATGAACATGTGATTTTACAATATACGAAGACACGTAAAAATGTGGTTTTGATATTTTTGTGTAAAAGAAAAAAAAATGAAACATTCATATGTCTTGTTAAAGCAAAACATGATAATTATGTTGAGGTATTTGTAAAAAAAAATGTCTTGCTGGTGTTTTTTTTTTCATAGATAAAGGGAAGAAATAATGTTTTTCATAAAGAAGATTGCTGCGAATAAAATAGCATTGGAGCCATACAAAAATTTCAAAAGTAAAGTTTACAAACTAATTTACATAAATCCAATTAAAACTGTCTGGATAGCACGTCTTCCTATACGCGTAGCATTCATCAAGGCCGGTAACCCGATCCCCAATTTGTCTTATTGCCCGCGTGATTCGAACCCACGTCTACTGGAACATGGGGTCTGATGGACATGTAGCCGGATCGAATGGCGTGTGAAATTCCTGCCATTCTTGTAGCTCACCGCCGTCTTTGTTGGGTCGGTGTCAGCTTTAACAAAGGTAGAGGTACCCCTGAGGTAGGCTTTTGTGTGGGTAGTTTACAGACAGGTTGAACCGAATCTAACACTAGGTTTTTTAATTTAAAGCTTGCACTAGATCTAGATGTGATGTTTATGTTGTTAGTTCAAAGGCAACTAGTATTAAATTTGTAAATGACGATGCTATTTTGAAGACAGCTAGTACTAAATATAGAGTTTGTTGTTAGTTCAAAGACAGCTAGTATTAAATTTTTAAATCACGATGTTATTTTGAAGACAGCTAGTACTAAATGTAGAGTTTGTTGTTAGTTCAAAGACAGCTAGTATTACATTTTTAAATGACGATGTTATTTTGAAGACAGCTAGTACTAAATGTAGAGTTTGTTGTTAGTTCAAAGACAGCTAGTATTAAATTTTTAAATGACGATATTATTTTGAAGACAGCTAGTACTAAATGTAGATTTTGTTGTTAGTTCAAAGGCAGCTAGTATTACATTTGTAAATGACGATGTTATTTTGAAGACAGCTAGTACTAAATGTAGAGTTTGTTGTTAGTTAAAGGCAACTAGTATTATATGTGGGACTTATTTTGAAGTTAGTTAGCACTATACGTGGTGTTGATGTTGTTAGTTAAAAGACAACAAGTACTACATACGACAGCTGTGTTATAAGTTTTAAGACATCTAGTTATAGATGTGGCAGCTACGAGAATATTCTGAAGACAGCATAATCCGAATATAACACTAGCTCTTTAGTTTTAAGAGAGCTAGTATTAAATATATGGGTTACGATGTTATTTAGAAGACAGATAATACTACATACGGCAGCTGTGTTATTATTTTAAAGACAGTTAGTATATATTACGACTCCTATATTGCTATGTTGTAAGCAGTTGTACTAATTTAATATAAGCGTGTGTTATTAATTAGTTTACAGACAACTATTAAAGAATATGGGGATTGTGCTTTTATACTCTCGCCAAAGCTAAATACAGACATTATGACGTCATCTTGAACAAAGATAACACTCTAAAGTTGTCGCTAAAATGGTAGTCTGTACATAACGTGTATCGTACGTATGTACATCTGTTGTATTGATAGTTGATGGAGATGGGGAGGTGTGGGCGGGGAGGGGACAGTAAGGTAGTGTTGACGTCAGTTACAATTGTAAGACGTCATGTAGTGACTAGACTTAACAAATCAACCTGCGAACTTCATTCCGCACTCGAATTCATTGTTCAGCAACCGAAGTGTATTTAGTTGTTGTTTTTTCCTCGCTAACTGTTCTACCCTGCTCTGCCAAAAAGAAAAGATTTAAGACACGAGACTCTAGTACATCACGGGGGCTTTCATCCCAGTCGTTAGTTACCAAAAACGTGTTGTCTGCTGTCGTTCACCTCTCGCATATCAGCCAAAACAATGTCAACATTTTGAAGGTAATGGCAAGCTTGACGTTTCGCGGAATAAAAAACAGCACGACGCGAAAATAATTGACCCCCCCCCCCCCCCCAAAAAAAAAAGAAAAACGAAAAAAGAAATCATAATGTTAAGTCACAAAACATTATTATTACATATATGAAGTACAACAGCTCATAACGTAAAAACTCATTTTAATAGTTCATAACAAAAAGCTAGTAACAAAAGCTCATGACAAAAGCTCACAGAAAATCTCATAACAAAAACTCATAACAACAAAAACTACAAAAACCCATAAACCCAAAATCGCATAACAAAAAAAAACTCATAACTGAAACTCACAACTACTAAGCTCATAAAACTACTAATCATTCGACCTTTCCAAGGGCCTACAACTCAAAGAGCAACCATCCTAGAACAAATACACAACCACCCACCTACTGTGATAAAACCTCGGGGGTATCGTATTTTACTTAGTAGCTGAAACATAATCTTCAGTAAATTTACTATCCTTCTAACCGGATGGGGAGGGAAGGTACTATTGAGTATACTGTTTCTCTCAAGTAAAGATTAATATTTTGAAATAGTCTAAATGTCCCCCCCCCCCCCCCCCCCTCACCTTCCCACCCCCGGACGCTACGGAGTAGAAGAAGATTTATATGACTTCAAACAAACCAATAAACGACACGGGGAATTTCTTTATCATCCGGGGTAAAAGTGTTAATTTATTGACTTAGCTCTGAAAGTTGGAGTCTAGCGGCGCCGTGGACTTGATGTTGGCGTGATGTTGACTCACTAGCTGGGTCAATAGTGGTCGTGGGGTCAATGACTTATTAGAGACTGGATAGCAGAGTCAATGATTTGTTATAGACAGGATAGTCGAGTCAATGATTTATTATAGACAGGATTGCTGAATAAATTATTTATTATAGACAAGATAGCTGAGTCTATGATTTGTTATAGACAGGATAGCCGAGTCAATGATTTGTTATAGACAGGATTGCTGAATAAATTATTTGTTATAGACAGGATTGCTGAATAAATTATTTGTTATAGACAGGATTGCTGAATAAATTATTTGTTATAGACAGGATTGCTGAATAAATTATTTGTTATAGACAGGATAGTTGAGTCAATGAATGGCTATAGACAGGACAGTTGTGTCAATGCATGGTTATAGACAGGAGAGCTTAGTCAATGAACAACTTGGTCATTGACTTGCTATAGACAAGACATGAGTCATTATGTAATATATACGATATATTGGTCAATGTATAATGTAAAGCTGTTTGAATCTTATCTTTATAGACAGGACAGCGGTGTCAATGACTTTTTATAGCCACGAAAGGTGGGTAAGGTGTAATATATAGGACAGCTATGTCAGTATCTTGTCGTTTCAGACATGACAGTTCAGTTACTGTCTTTGTCCACGGGTCAGGCGGGTGATTAGCTAGTCATTAAACCTGTATTGTCATATCCCTTTGCCACACAATATCCTCTAATGATGCCCCCCCCCCACCCCCACAAACAGACAGTTAAGTTACGGACCAACAGAAGATCACCATATGTTGTATCACTAACTCCATGAGTCACCACATGTTGTATCACCAACTCCATGAGTCAACAACAGAGGATCACCACATGTTGTATCACCAACTCCATGAGTCACCACATGTTGTATCACCAACTCCATGAGTCAACAACAGAGGATCACCACATGTTGTATCACCAACTCCATGAGTCACCACATGTTGTATCACCAACTCCATGAGTCACCACGTGTTGTATTACCAACTCCATGAGTCACCACATGTTGTATTACCAACTCCATGAGTCACCACATGTTGTATCACCAACTCCATGAGTCACCAGCAGCGGACTGCCAAAAACTACAACCCCGAGATGTGAATCACCAATGATGGATCAAAACCATCGAATAGCCACACTAAATTCATCGATATTGTAACACCTTAACACATCGATACAGTATCGATCACCACCTGTAGATTACCAGCATCGGATTATCAGCAGATTATCTAGTAATAATTCTAGATGATTTAATGTTTGAATGAATCTCGATTGATCCATGTTAGAGAATACTGAGAGAATACTACTTTGCCAATCAGATCAATTATCGGCGTTTACGCATCTATATCTATTTTCTTATCGAACCATTCAGCACAATCTATTTATAGAACAGCAGACGAGAATTGCTGTAATGGAATAAATGCCTTGATGGAGACGAGAGGTCAAGCCTGGGTTCCCCCTCCCCCCCCCCCCCCCCCGCCCCCACTTTTTGCGTGGGGAGGTGAAATATCACACTCAGTTCACTCGTGACTTGATATTCAAAGTGCCAACGGATGAGAGGGAGGGGGGGAGTGATGGGGTAAACAAAGCTCTGTACAAATAAACAAGGGTTCACCCCGCCATAAAGCTCGCGATGCCAGTTGAGTACCGTCTGCAGGTGGCTAGCACCGTCCTATTGGGCAGAAGTGTGTGTTTGTGTGTTTGTGTGTGTGTGTGGGGGGGGGGTATTTGCCTCAAACACCTCTTATTAGATGAGGATAAACCATTTTTTAATTCCACCGTTTCGGACCCCTGTCATAATGGTAAAAAAAAACGAGAATTATTTTAACTTTTTAATTTTTACCTCTGCTCGCTATTTAACTCTCTTTTCTTCTTTTTCTTCTTCTTGGGAAAAGAGGGTGGTGTACCCCTGGCTGTGGCGTCAGTTGCCAAGACAACGGTTACTGTGACAAATGGTAGCCAATACAACGGTAAGCGACCTTTGCCGTGGCATTCTGTTATCCAATGTAAGACCCATTTACCTTTATGGAATAGGTTTGATTCCTCATCATTTTACGGCCAATACATGGATCAAAATGAACACCGAAAATCATCAAAGGACTTATTTTTGGATGTGTTCTACACAAACAAAAGTACCACAATGGTGCCATGATTTTGGAAGAAGAAGATCCATGTAGAAATCTCTGCTTCAAGGTCAAGTTTGTAATGCCCTATGACCTCTTATATATCCATGGTTAGACCTCTGGCGACTGCCCGAAGGGAGGGGGGGGGTTGTGTTTGTGTCCTAGTTTATGAGAGGCGAGTTTCAATAAATAGTGGATAGCTAGACCACATCTAGTGGACAGCTAGAACATTTGTAATGGACAGCTAGACCACCTGTATTGGACAGCTAGACCACCTGTATTGGACAGCTAGACCACATCTAGTGGACAGTTAGACCACATCCAGTGGACAGCTAGACCACCAATAATGGACAGCTAGACCACCTTTAAATGACAGCTAGACCACCTGTATTGGACAGCTAGACCACCTGTATTGGACAGCTAGACCACATCTAGTGGACAGTTAGACCACATCCAGTGGACAGCTAGACCACCTTTAATGGACAGCTAGACCACCCTTAATGGACAGCTAGACCACCATTAATGGACAGTCTACCAAGGAGATTAAAACAGGATGGTCGTACAACTAGGATGGTCAGTGACGCTGCTCAAAATAATGACCAATGAAATCACGAGCCTGTAATGACGTACAGCGCAAAATGCGCAGTTAGCGTTGTCTGTTGCGCGCTTGTCTTCTCAAACACGACGTTAAATGATTCATTTTCTCTAGTACACCGGGCCGCTTTATGGCCACAGATATGGCGTCACCGTAAACTTGTTATACTGTACCCATCCTGCACAGCAAGTGCGCGGTAAACTTGTTTGACTGCAACCACACCTTTAAAGTAAACTTGTTATCAACAGTGTATCACCACTAGAAAGTAGGCAGTAAACTTGCTAGATAGTACACGCACATTTAAAGTAAACTTGTTATCAACAGTGCCTCACAACAACAAGTAGGCTTACACAGTAAACTTGATAGATTGCACCCAAGATTAACTTGTAAACTTGTAACCAACAGCGCCTCACAATGAACGGATACACGCTAAACTAGACAGTCTGTACCAAAGCGGCCGGCACGGTGGAGGTTATCGTGCCTACTTTGTCAGGAAAACTAGCAGAACTGACCTGTTATCTCGGCAATCTTTCGTCTGCCTGGGTCAGCCATTTTCTCCTGGTTGGGTTGTCTACAACACCGGCTGTCAATGGTTAACTTACACAACAACACGGGCTGTCAATGGTTAACTTACACAACACGGGCTGTCAATGGTTAACTTACACAACACGGGCTGTCAATGTTTAACTTACACAACACGGGCTGTCAATGGTTAACTTACACAACACGGGCTGTCGATGGTTAACTTACACAACACCGGCTGTCAATGGTTAACTTACACAACACCGGCTGTCGATGGTTATTTTACACAACACAGGCTGTCAATGGTTAACTTACACAACACGGGCTGTCAATGGTTAACTTACACAAAGTCAATGGTTAACTTACACAACAACACAGGCTGTCGATGGTTAACTTTCACAACACGGGCTGTCAATGGTTAACTTACATAACACCGGCTGTCATTGGTTAACTTACACAACAACACGTGCGCAATAGTTAACGTGCACACCAAGTCATGGTTAACTTACAAAATTAAAAGCATTAATTCATGCTAATTGAAATAAACAATTTATTGGTAATATTTAAGCAAATCTTTGGCTACTTTACAAAGTATATTAAACGTATATTAAACTTCAAATACGATATTGAAAAAAAAATTCTCAAGAAACAATTAGGCCTACATTTAAACGTGATTCTTGTAATGGTTATTTTTAGTTAAACCGTTTATCATACATTGAATCACGAAGGCAAGAAGCGCACTTAACCAAGTGCTTAGGTTTACGTCTACGATAAGTTTCCTTTATGTACTAATCTCTTTACGGCGGAAAAATAACTTGCTGCGGTACTTCAGAGTACTAAAGCACTACTCCTTACCTCACAAAACTACTTTTGCTCTGTTATTGCAGATAAGACATTTAAAAAAAAAAAAAAAAAAAAAAAAAAACTTAAATTTTCTTTAAAATTTATCTGTACTAAAACTATTTCACATTTATTCCTACTTTCCCCGGAAATATTTTTGAATAAACCCGATATTTAACCCCCGCTTCTAAAAATAGATTTATCTAAGCCTTTCGAAGGACCGTATATTCGTTATCATTTCTTCAGAGACGGCCCACACAGGGCGACCGGCTCACTGAGACCGCACGTAGCTCCACCAAACAGCCCGCCGAATCCCCGGCAGTGATAGGTGTGGCCTCCCCTTCCACCTACCCCTGCGTGACTGCGCCTGACAGGAGGGCATGTAGGGGAGATAAGAGGGAGAATGTAAGGGGCGATAACCGGGTTGTTTCTTAAGAGATAGCTCGCCGGTATATTAGAGGATGCTATTGATTAGAGCGCAATGGACGCCGTGAGACCGGCTGGGGGAGTACAACACACGTCCGTCCGTCTCCCTTCTCCCGGGTTGTTTTTTTTTTTTTACTATCTGTGTCGTGTTTTCTACACGCTTCACGTTAAGTGTTTAACGGCTCTACACGGCTTCACGGTTTGAAAATGTTTCAGGTCCTTAGACGCTTCACGACTCAACCCACGCTTCACGATTTTAAATAGTTCTGGCCAGTGATGGAACTTGAAAAAAGGCACCCCCACAAAATTAATTTTCGCTTCCCCCCCTCAGATAGGCTTAAATATATATATATATATATAGGCCTATATATATATATATATATATATATATATATATATATATATATATATATATATATATATATATTTATATAATGTATAAAGACCAGCCTATATATATAGGCCCCCCCCCTATATATATATATATATATATATATATATATATATATATATATATATATATATATATATAATCATATATATACACACACATATATATATATATATATATATATATATATATATATATATATATATATATATATATATATATATATATGTGGTATGTGTGTGTGTGTGTGTGTGTATGTTTGTGTGTGTGTGTTTCCACACTCAAATGTTCTTTGCATTTAAAAAAACAATCAATTATTTTGATTTATTTGTTTCTTATTATTCTATCATAGATTAGTATTAATTTTAAAACGTATAGTATACACCTCTTCTAGCTATAATATGACACTATTCTTCAAAATTGACTATTTAGTGGAGTCAGATAAATGCTAACAATTACATGTTAAAAAGAAAAGGGAAGTAATTAATATTACTTGATTAGTTTGTTGACAAAGGGAAGCTATAAATTTATTCTTCAGCAATATTTCCAACGAATCTGAATGAACTGTCTAACCTTTATATTTTTAAATTTGAAATTGTGCAATATTTTAGCAAAACTAAATTCTTTCTCAGTTTGATTTTTACAAACAATTTATTAAGAATGTATTATTTGTATGTCATTTTCTAAAAATTTGTTAACTAATGTAATTGTTCTTGTGTCGCAACAGTTAAGAAAGCTGCCCCCCAAACATAATTCAGTGGTAATCTGCAGTTTACTCGATTCTACATAGTTATATTGAAAAAAAAAGGGTTGATTACGTTTGCCAGCTCGTATTTAAAAAAAAAAAAAAAAAAAAAAAAATTATATTGAAAAAAAAAATAAAAAAGATCTACGTTTATTTATATTGTTATCTGTTTAACTCCTCTCAAGTCGAGTATAAAAGCTGTGATACTAAAGCGAGCTTGGCAAGGCAAACTGACGCTGTAAATTACATGTCAGAGGCAAAATAAAAAAATATTGAATAATAATAGATCATAAAAAGTAATTTAAAAAGAGTTATTTTGAATAAAAATACTGATTAGCTTACTGTGTAAGACCATTGTTATTATCGTTATTGATTGAGATCGACAAAATAAAAATAAAAATGGCCTAGTCTACGTTTAAATCATATCCATTTTAATTTAAACACTGCTAAGATATTCTTTTCTAAATCAATCCAAAAAATTAAAACATCAAACCTTTTCAAAATATGTAAGGCTATATTGTACACATTGAAGGATATGTTTTAACTACCCCCCCCCCATATATATATATATATATATATATATATATATATATATATATATATATATATATATATATATATATATATATATATATATATATATATATATATATATATATATATATATATATATATATATATATGTGTGTGTGTGTGTTTGTGTGTATGTGTATTTAACAATTATTTACCATTGATCACAACCGTTTCCTTATACAATACACAAGTTACAATATACTGCGCCAGCCTTTCGAGTGCTAGTATTTTAATTACGGGAAATTTAGAACAGTTGACAACTGTCAATGGATCACGTTATGTTCACAACTGTCACTGGATCCTTTACATAACCATCTGTCCTGTTAACACCCCCTCTCACACCCTCCCCGTTAACATACAATAGCTGAAGGCTAACAAGATGCCGTTGAAACATTCCCCCGTGTTTCCCCAGGCACCACGTGATGAATGCCATTACGACACACCCAGCCACAGCACCCAGCCACCACCTGGCTCACTCTACCCCCACCCCCCCCCCCCCTCTCACCCTTCCCATACCGTACAACCCCCCCTCCCCCACCCCCTCACCGCAGACCCAAGGGTTTAATTGAGAGCCTCCCCATACCGCACGTTCCTGGTGTCTCCACAAACCCGGGCTAACTCCCACATTCAAGGAGGGGGGGGGGCTGGGGCGTAACATCCTTCCCCCACCCTTTCCCCGCTCCTTCTTCTCACGTCCGACATATACCTACAAACAGCAACATAAACCACATATATCCACATACCCACGTACACAACATATACCCACGTACACCACATATTCCTATATAGACAACATATACCTATATACACCCACATACACAACATATACCTATATGCACCCACTTACACAACATATACCTTTATACATCACATAACCCACATATACCCATATACATCACATATACCCACATACACCCACATACACAACATATACCTATATACACCCACATACACAACATATACCTATATACACCCACATACATCACATATACCTTCATACATCACATAACCCACATATACCCACATACATCACATATACCCATATATACCCACTTACACTACATATACCCACTTACACTACATATACCCACATACACCACATATACCCACATATACCCACAAATACCCACATCCACACATATGCACACATATACTCATATGCGCCGAAATACACACATACACTTACATACTCTCATCACACAAACATAAAGAAACTCCTTTAAAACATAAAATAATATATTATTGATGCATGCCAATTTACACTACTCAGTGAAATTTTTTGTTGATCGTGCCAATACCCCATTGTCAACTATTTGGTTTTAAACATTTACTTCATCTTCTTTTCACGGTTGGTCGGTCTGTTTAGTCTAAAATGGAATTCATTATATCATTCTTTAAAAAAAAAATTTTGCCGTAGAACGTGGTGGATATTGGTGTGGATAAATGCACAATTTTGCTTTGGATTATTACACATTTTTGTTTGGATAAATACATAATTTTGTTGTGAAAAAACTTATTGTTCTTGTAGGTAAATACATATTAGTGGGTAAATACATAATTTTTGTTTTGGATAAATTCATAATTTTATATTGGATAATAAATATATGTTGTAAATTAATCTGTAGTTTTTGTGGATAAATATATTTGAGTTTTTCCAAGTGGAGAGTTAGAGGTGGTAAATAATATGTAGCTTCATTGAAGATAAATATATAATTTTGGGAAGCAAACAAATAGTTTTAATAGTTTTATATAATTTTTATGGACAAATGTGTACTTTTTGTGAGTAATTTTATATTAATCTTGAAACGTCGTAAGTAAATAACTGCAAAATTTGATATCATTTTAGATGGCTCTCTGCGAGAAACAGCTTGTAACAATCACACAAGTGCTTCAGATAGCGAGCTAAATGTTAAGATAATAGGACAAAATGTTACGATAACAATTTATCCTCTAAATGTTAACATAACATCTCATGTTAATTAAGTAAAAAATACATGTACGCTAATTACTTAGATAAAACATACTTTCAACGTTAAATCCCTTACTAAATGTTAATTAAGATAAAAAAAAACTTTTACACTAAATGATTTGTTAAAAAAACGATAAATTTGGGGTAAAATCTCGAGCTAAATGAAGAGATAAAAAAAACCCAGCGTTAACAGTCGGTACGATAAAAAGTTTCACGCTAAAAGCGGAAGAAAAAAAAGAAACAGTCTGGGTATGTTGTTGTGATGGAGAGGAAAAAATAGAAATAATTGGGTTTCAAGTTGTCGGCACGTTCAAATGAAGTCAGTAGTTGGGGGGAATCAGGGGTATCAGTAACAAGATTAACTCAGTAGCCTGCTGTTGCGGCAATCAGACTTAATATTGTGTAGGGCAAAAACAAAACAAACATCACCAATACATACCTGAGTGAATGTGTGAACGTGTTGTTTAACTCATGTTCAGTTTACACGTGTGTATGTCAAATTCATTTGATAAATATGTAATTTTATTTTTATTTTTGGTTACATATCTAAAAGTATTCCTTACAGTTTGGGGATTACCTATTTTAAATGTTTCTTACATAACTACTTTATTGTAACATATTTAAACATTTCTAGACATATCTATTTTGGTGTTCCACAAATATGTATTTTGTTTACTTATTTTTCTATACATATCTGTTTTGGTGTTCGAAACATACATATTTTGTGTTTACTTTTTAAAATGACCATACATAGGCCTATATGTTTCGCGGTTAAATAATTAAAACTTTCTACACATATCTGTTTTGGGGTTACATATTTAAATAATTAAAAAAAATATTCTAAGTTTATATATTCAAATGTTCCATACATATCTGTTTTATAATTACATATTTAACTAGTTCTATACGTGTATGTTTTGTTGTTTTATATCTGAACGTGTTTTTAAGTCAAGTTCAGTTTAACGCGTATTAATAAATTTTCTTCATAAATTAATACTTTATTTTCGGTTACATACTTAAACATATACCATATTTCGTGTTTACATACTTAAATTTCACACATATTAATTTTATAATTCCATATTTGAACATATACTACACATGAATGGTCTGTGGTTTGATATGTGAACGCGCCCCATACATATGCTTCGCTTTGTGGCTTCTTTCAATAAAACGCTATTTGATGGCTACTTCGGATTTATTTATTCCCCACATTACAAACTAATTATACCAGGGACTTTATTTTTCCGCCCACGACGCGGGGCTACCTCTGGAGTCTAGCCGTGCCTGGAGCGCGGAATATTCTGGCGCCGTGCGTGCACCTGCAGCCTTCCCTGGCACTCGGGCTCCCCCATCTTTAAGCCATCAAATCCCCGGCCCCCAAGACGCACCTCCCGGGCTTGGGATGAATTAGCGACGTTTTATTTCCCGGTGTTAAACACTGGCGGGGGTTTTCATTTCAATGGGGAGGGGGGGGTACGACTTCATGCTTGGGAGCCGTGATAGTTTTACACGGAGCTGGGGCTGTACGGCTTCATACTTGGGAGCCGTGATAGTTTTACACGGAGCTGGGGCTGTACGGCTTCATACTTGGGAGCCGTGATAGTTTTACACGGAGCTGGGGCTGTACGGCTTCATACTTGGGAGCCGTGATAGTTTTACACTGAGCTTGGGAGCCGTGATAGTTTTACACTGAGCTTGGGAGCCGTGATAGTTTTACACTAAGCTGGTGTATATCAATCCATGCTTGAAAGTAGCCTAGTTTCTTTCTACTGAATACATTTAGCTTCCTTTTCAACACCGGAACTACATCATTTTCTTGTGTCTATATTAAACACCAGGGATACAAGAAATACTTAGAGCCTAGAGAATTACTCCATCTATATAGACATATACATATACAATATCTATCTATATATGATTAATATTATATATATATATATATATATATATATATATATATATATATATATATATATATATATATATATATATATATATATATATATATGATTATTTTGAAACTTAACCAATTTGCTTTTACATCGCCTCTATATATGACGATGAACGAAAACATTCGTCAGGATAACTCTGATTTACCTACGGTGATATTAATTGTTGTTTCACATATACCAAATCCTTTTTACTTTCTCGTATATACGTAGTATAGAGAAAGTATTGTAATCGTGCAAAAAAAATAAATCGAGATTTTTACAAGATTCAAGAAATCGGAAGTAGCGTAAATTACTACTTCCGGTCAACGGAAATTACTCAAAATTTAACAGAAGGTAGAAAATTAGATCTTTTACTTACATGTGAAATTTCATTTATCTATCTGAATTAATACTCAAGTTATAGGCTTTTGAAAAATTCAAAGTAGAAAAAGTATCACTTCCGGTTATCGGAAATCGCTTAAAAGTTGATACGGATCTACGATTTTGATAAAATACTTATATAAGAAATTTCATCAACCTAGCTCAAGTAATCGTGTTTACACACAGACACACACATAGACACACACACAGACACACAGACATACGGACAGAATTGCAAAGCCCAGTTTTTCAGACTGGATTACGCATAAAACCTTTTAATTTTGATAAATCTGGATTGATAATTTTTGCCCGATTAAAATAAGTCCTCTATACTTCGGATGTGAAGAAGGACTGAGGTGTAATACGGTGAAAATTGTTAAAATTTCAAGTGATTTTTGTGCACGATTACAATACTTTCTCTATACTTCGTATATACGAGAAAGTAAAAAAGACAATTAATTAAAAAAACAACAGCTAAGATTGTTGTTATAAAGACACATAAGGTATAAACTATTAATAAAATGTATTAATTGTTCACCCACCCCTCCCCCCCTCTCCACGTACACATGCCCTCACCGCCTTGAAATCTTCACGTGACCCCCTTACCCCCATTCACCCCCCCTCCACCAACATCACCACAAAGACCACTCACGGTCGCATCCGTACCATCATATTCTCCACCCCCCCTGCTCAAATTAATACCATTTTATCACATCCTCTACCATTGTCACCATCTCGTTGACAAGAGAGTGGGGGGGGGGGGGGGGACTCGCCAACCTGGACCCCCTAATGACCGTGAGTATGACAGGCTAATGCTCTCTGTCACAACGAAATATGGCGTTTGGCTGACGGACCGTTACAGCCGGCATTACGGCCGGCATTACAGCCGGCATTAGGTGGTATTGACCGGTAAACGTGTTAAAAGATGAGGCTAATAGGATTGTCTCAAGACCAAGGCCTGTCCTGATGGATAAGATGGAATATTGATTTCTTTCTACAGTAGCGTGGAGGTTTTTTTTTTCTACAGAACTAATGGGTACATTAATAAGAAATACTGTCAAAAAGTTGAGGCGGTCGTGTGTCGAGGGGACAGATTTTCTCGTCTGTTGAGGTCTGCTAATGCTGTAGATGACATTTGTCCTGAATGACATGTGACACGTGACATTCGACATTTGATCTAAAATTGGACAATTTTTTGTCTGAGGCATTTTGTAAAAAAAAATTGTTTTTTAGTGTTAAACAATAAAAAAAAATGAATAGACTTTGACGCTAGAATTATAGTTAAAAAGTTTGACATTAAAACCGAGTTCAGATGGGGATTGTGGTTTAAAAAAAAAAATTATGGCATCTAAGAACTTCAAATTTTATTTGAATTTGAGTTGTTCTGTGCAAATGCGTTGTTCATCAATATTAATATTAACTTTGTCGTTATTCTAGCCATTTACAACATGATAACAATGTTATATGTTAATGATATTTGAATGGTCAACAGATACTATGTAGACCGTGTAGTTTTGTTGACCATGTATATTGAACATATATATTGATAAAATATGTTGAAATGAAGTTGTACACGTCGTTATCAATTATTGTGTTGAAAATTTTGATATCAATAATTATTGATCATGCTGAAGTCAGTTATTTTGTTGCTATTACAATATATTGAACATGTTGATAAAAATTATTTTGTTATCCATGTTGATAACCTGACCATGTTGATAATGTTGTCTCTGCCCCAGTACACCTACGTGTTTGAAAACTTCACCTCCCTAGATCAACAATATGTTAAATATGTTGACCAAGTTGATAACGTTTGACAACTTCACCTCCCTAGATCAACAATATGTTGAATATGTTGACCATGTTGATAATGTTATCTCTCCCCCAGTATACCTACGTGTTTGACAACTTCACCTCCCTAGATCAACAATATGTTGAATATGTTGACCATGTTGATAAGTTGACCATGTTGATATTGTTGTCTCTCCCCCACTACACCTACTTGTTTGACAACTTCACCTCCCTAGATCAACAATATGTTGAATATGTTGACCATGTTGATATTGTTTGACAACTTAACCTCCCTAGATCAACAATTTGTTGAATATGTTGACCATGTTGATATTGTTGTCTCTCCCCCAGTACACCTACGTGTTTGACAACTTCACCTCCCTAGATCAACAATATGTTGAATATGTTGACCAAGTTGATAACGTTTGACAACTTCACCTCCCTAGATCAACAATATGTTGAATATGTTGACCATGTTGATAATGTTATCTCTCCCCCAGTATACCTACGTGTTTGACAACTTCACCTCCCTAGATCAACAATATGTTGAATATGTTGACCATGTTGATAAGTTGACCATGTTGATATTGTTGTCTCTCCCCCACTACACCTACTTGTTTGACAACTTCACCTCCCTAGATCAACAATATGTTGAATATGTTGACCATGTTGATAATGTTGTCTCTCCCCCAGTATACCTACGTGTTTGACAACTTCACCTCCCTAGATCAACAATATGTTGAATATGTTGACCATGTTGATATTGTTTGACAACTTAACCTCCCTAGATCAACAATTTGTTGAATATGTTGACCATGTTGATATTGTTGTCTCTCCCCCAGTACACCTACGTGTTTGACAACTTCACCTCCCTAGATCAACAATATGTTGAATATGTTGACCATGTTGATATTGTTTGACAACTTAACCTCCCTAGATCAACAATTTGTTGAATATGTTGACCATGTTGATATTGTTGTCTCTCCCCCAGTACACCTACGTGTTTGACAACTTCACCTCCCTAGATCAACAATATGTTGAATATATTGACCATGTTGAATATGTTGACCATGTTGATAATGTTGTCTCTCTCACAGTACACCTACGTGTTTGACAACTTCACCTCCCTAGATCAACACCTGTTGTACCAGCCGCTGTTGGGGATACCAGAGAGGGGATATATCCCGAGATACCCGACAGGTGAGTGACCTATTAGAGTTGTTGTTCTTGGTGATTAGAGTTGTGGTTCCTGGTGAGTAGAGTTGTGGTTCCTGGTGAATAGAGTTGTTGTTCCTGGTGAATAGAGTTGTTGTTCTTGGTGAATAGAGTTATTGTTCTTGGTGAATAGAGTTGTTGTTCTAGGTGAAAAGAGTTGTGATTCCTGGTGAATAGAGTTGTGGTTCCTGGTAAATAGAGTTGTTGTTCTTGATGAATATAGTTGTTGTTCTTGGTGAGTAGAGTGCTTGTTCTTGGTGAATAGAGTTGTTGTTCTTGGTGAATAGAGTTGTAGTTCTAGGTGAATAGAGTTGTGATTCCTGGTGAATAGAGTTGTGGTTCTTGGTGAATAGAGTTTGTTGTTCCTGGTGAATAGAGTTTGTTGTTCCTGGTGAATAGAGTTGTGGTTCCTGGTGAATAGAGTTTGTTGTTCCTGCTGAATAGAGTTGTGGTTCCTGGTGAATAAAGTGGTGGTTCCTGGTGAATAGAGTTGTTGTTCCTGGTGAATAGAGTTTGTTGTTCCTGGTGAATAGAGTTGTGGTTCCTGGTGAGTAGAGTTGTTGTTACTGGTGAATAGAATTATCATACCTTGTAATAGGAATTGTTGTTTTTGGTTATAAGAGCTGTTGTTCTTGTTGAACACAGCTGTTGTTCTTGGTAAACGGAGTTGTTCATGGTGAAAAAAGTTGTCGTTTAGTTTATGGTGAGACGAGTTGTCGTATTAGGTGAACAGAGTAGTCGTTCTTGGTGAACAGAGTTTTTGTTATGTTTTTTTGTGAAATGTTGTGTGGCAAGAAGAGTTGTCGTTTTTTTGTTGAAAAGTTGTGGTTCCTATTGAAAAGAGTTGCTGTTCTTAGTGAGAAGAGTTGTCGTTCTTGGTGAAAAGAGTTGTCGTCCTTTGTCAGCAAACAGTGTATAGTATATACATACTTTCTTAGTGTTACATTACACCAGGGGTCGGCAACCTTTTGAGACGGAGGAGCCAAAAGCTACAATTTACAAAATTTCCCAGTTTTTAAAGAGCCACTAATATAATTTTTTTCAATATTTTGGTATTTGATAAGGATTAGGTAAATAAATTTGATTTTTTATTTGAAATAAATAACATTAAATATGAACTAATATTGATTCATATAAAAACAAATGTTTCGCGTAAAAATTGTTTTAGCTAGCTCTGGTGTGATAAAAGTAGTAATCAAATAATATATGTATATGACAATAACCTTTTTTTTCTTTACGGACACCACTGGCTCAGGAGGTGTCTCCCATTAACCAGACAGGCCTCAACACGGCAAACTCCGACAAACTGGCTTGGATATTTGATTACCGTGTATCGGTCGCTTCTGTCCTTCGGTTATATACAAGGCGTATCTTTCACCCTACTCGAACCTAGAGTCTAGTACATAGCTCAACTGTAGGAAGCTAATAACTGAAATATTACGTCACTCAGGTCGAATTAATGCATACTGACTGGTAGAGGAATGCTTTCTGGATAAAATAACATTCACCATTTAACGGTATTCGAAAAAAGTCGGCACTTGGGCAGTGGCAAGAATGGAACAAGTCATCACGTGGCTGTCCATAGCACGGCTGTGGGGCTAGCCTGGTGCCCAAGCGGCTGTCAGTTTTCCTTATTTGCTCTACTTCACCTATTCTCAATGTTCTCTGATGAGTGTTTTTATCCTGTTTAAAGTTTAAGTTGCTTTTCTTTACAATATAATTTTTAATGAGTTTTGAAATTAAAATAGTACAGTTAATATTTGCGTATGGAATTGAAGAGCGGCATCTTGAAATCAAAAGTGCCGCATGTGGCTCGCGAGCCGCAGGTTGCCGACCCCTGCACTACACTGGGAAGTTTTTTTTTTTATTATTATTTTTTTTTTTTGTAAGATTTTTTTTTTTCGTATATATACGAGAAAGTAAATATACTAAATGACAAGATTTTTTATAAGAGTACAATCTAGCAACATATTTCCTCGAAGACACATCTATAATAATAGTTTCGCTGTCTGTCTATCTATCTATCTATCTATCTATCTATCTATCTTTCTGTCTGACAAGAACGCTCTAGAGAAAACACAAGGAAAATAAAAACATGCATAGTAATTCGAAAAACGAAGTATGACGTCGACACATTTAGCGCACAGAGTAGAAAATAATCTCAAGCCGGATAGTGCACACATTGATATGACGTCATTGATTATCGATATTCAATACAAAGGCAATTTGGTCTAATCTAAGTGGTTTGCGTGAAGAGTTTCTTTCATACAATTCTTCGGGTAGGGGCGAAGCCCCACCCCCGCGTAAGAACGTCTGAGCCCCCCCCCCCTCCCCAACTCAAAAGAAATTTCCTCATCGATACTCTATAATAAAATTACCGCCTAATTAATGTGTCTAATCTTAAAAGTGGTTTTCTTGCAATGGGACGGTAGACATGTTGTTTTTTTTTGGGGGGGGGGGGGGGGGGGGGTGGAGGGGTGGGGGGGGGGGGTGTGTGTGTGGGGGGGTGGAGGGGCGGGGGGGGGGGGGTGGTGTGTGTGGGGGGGGGGGGGTGGGGGGGGGGGTTGGTTTCAGTGTTTCTTTCAGACTTTTTCCTCCCCGGAGAGGGGTGGGGGTACTTGAAATTTTCGGGGGCGGGGGTAGAATTTTCTGGGAGGGGGCGGACACTGGAAAAAGTATATAATTATATTTCGTTGAATGGGACGGTAGACATGTTTTTTTTTTTTGGGGGGGGGGGTGTGGAGGGGTGGGGGGGGGGGTGGTGGTGTGTGTGTGGGGTGGGGGGTGGGGGGTGGGGGTGGGTTGGTTTCAGTGTTTCTTTCAGAGTTTTTCCTCCCCGGAGAGGGGTGGGGATAATTGAAATTTTCGGGGGCGGGGGTAGAATTTTCTGGGAGGGGGCGGACACTGGAAAAAGTATATAATTATATTTCGTTGAATTGGACGGTAGACATGTTTTTTTTGGGGGGTGGGGGTGGAGAGGGGGGGGGGGGGTGGAGGGGTGGGGGGGCGGTGTGTGGAGGGGGTGGTGTGTGTGGGGGGTGGGGGTGGGGGGTGGTGTGTGGGGTGGGGGGGTGGGGGTGGTGTGTGGGGGGTGGGTTGGTTTTAGTTTAGAGAAAAGAGACAGCACTATCAACCTAGCGCCCGGTGTATCCTTCCTCAACGGGCCATTTTTCTCGTAATACAATAGATTTATGTATAACGCCTATTATTAAACAGATCTTTTTAAAACATTAAGGTTTTTTAAAGTTATTTTAGTCCAATTTATAATTCTGTAAAAAAAAACCTCCTTCGCGAATAAATGCACACGCATAGTCTACATTTTTAGAGTTAAACGAGACAAGCCACACTTCTTGAAGGTACTCGGCTCGGTCTCGAAATAGCCAGAGGTGCAAAACAGCTCACACGTCGCTGAAGTCTCTCAATTAGGGTTGTCTGTCTTTGTTAGCAATTAGAGTTGTCATTCTTGGTGAAAAATGGAGTTGTCGTTCCTAGTGAACAGTTGCTGTTTCAGTCTATATTAAACTTTTTGTTTTTGCAGCGAGAAGATATACCCCAAACTAAAACAAATTGAAGAAATAGATTTTTGTTTTTCAAAATAAAAATTAGTAGTGACCAGGGGCGGAACTACAGTGCCGCCAGACCCCGCAATGCGGGGGGGCCCAGACCGATTGGGGCCCAAAAATCCTGGCTAAATTATTTAAAAAAAATTTTAAAAAATAAAAAAAAATTAGGTGGAGGTCGAGTTATCTTTCTTCTACAGTTACAAACACGATAGTCGGCAAACGTCTTTGAGAAAAATGCACAGACTATAGCTCGAGAGACCGCTAGACATTCATAAAGTCAACTTCAAAGACGCAGCCTACCGTTCTTTTTAGTGGCGTCGATTAGGAGAACAAAAAAGCATTGTTATATTGTTTACATTATTAAAATACATATCTATGATTGTGTGTTTAAACTACTGGCCTGAATGCTACAAAAAAATATAATTATTTATTTCGATCTCATACATTTATAATTGCGTTCATTTTTACTTTAACAACTGTATCAATAAACTTGTAAAAGTCGGAACTATTGATGTAGATGTTTATCGGCGCTTTCTTGTCCCCTTCCAATGAACCTTCCCAACTCTCTCCCCTGCCCCCTCTCACCCCTACCCCTCACCTTTACCTCTCACCACACCCTTACTCTTACAATAAGATGTAATGCATAGATTAACGAACCGTCTATGAACTGTAAACTGACCACTTCTGCACATTTTGTTAAAGACACTAGTCAGTAGTTGTTCATTTACCTGATGAACAGGGGCGGAACTACAGTCCCGCCAGTCCCCGCAATGCGCGGGGGGGGGGGGGGGGGGCAGGCCGTTTAGGGGCCCACGGCTGACCAAAATTAATATTTTTTTTAAATTTTGAATTTAATTTTCGTGCATTTTTGCCTTAATATTTGGTTTGTAAAAGAAAAACACTAGCTGCGGTACGATTATCTTTATTTTACAGTCACTATACCACGCTCTTCCGCAACAGATAAAATCCATTAACAAACTACAGTGTAAAATATAGGCAACTCTTCAAATTTGAATGACTGTCTTCTTTGACTCGTTGCCCCCCCCCCCCCCCCCACCTTTAATAGCTAAATAGAGGACACGTAACTGTTTGACCGATCCTCAAAAGTGTACTGTCGCGGATGGGGCAGGGGATGGGGACCAAAAAGGGGGTTCAAAAATTGTCGACAAATTTTTTACATATTTAAAACAGTTATTTATAGTTGTATTTTTTAACCATCGTCAAGGCCGAGTTCTATTTCCCTACAATCAAACACACGCTGTCGCCGGCAAAATTCTTTTTAAAAAACAACAAAGTCCATAGCACGAAAAGCCGCTACATATGAAGTGGGCTTTCATGATGCGCGGTTCTTGTTGGCGGCATTGGTAATGGAACCGAAATCCATTGTACATTTTTCAATGTTAATGTGTTTGTGATAGTGGTTGAATTTGTATCCTGTACTATCTTGCATCCTACAAATAATAAAAAAAATAATATAATACTATACTAGAAACTTCAGTTTTATATACGGTTACTTGTTTTTGCTTTTACAAGAAATATCATAGTAAACTTTTAAAGCCTATACTTGGAATAATCTCCCCTGAGTAAGTTTTACAATGGGCGATGCTGACGTACATAGATCAAGGCGTTTTGTTGTCGCTTTCAAGTTTTTTTCCCGAGCCGACCCCTATCCCACCCCTCTTTCTCAACCTTAGAAGTATCGAGGGGATAAATGTATCGTTTATGAACTACTTACTAACCGTACGATTCACCACTTCAGCACATTTTGTCAGACACTAGACAGCACTAGATCTAGATCTAGTCAACAGATATTAATTTACTTTCATAGTATTAGGCACATCTAATTCACAAAACAGGGCAGGTAAGATTATTTTTTTATATAATTACTTAGAAATTAATTACGTTTAGAATTAATTGAACATTATTAATAGTCAATTACTATTTATAAATGACGTCATTGAGGTGGGGGTGTGTGAGGGTCTGGCTTTTTGTTAGTTCCCCCCCTCCCCTAAATCAGAAGGTTATCCAACGCGTGACCTGGCCACATACAGTTGTACATGTGAAAAACATTTTTCTGTCTATTTTGCATTACTGCACCATTCACCAAATCGCCATGAAAACTTGGGGAGCTGTTGAGTACAGCCCCGCAAAGGTTTCTGTCATAGGCCAAACATTTGTACATATTGGAGTGGGGACTCCTAACGGAAATATGTGATTTAGCGCCCCGTGATCCTGCATAAACGGATGAGGTTACTACTTGAATACAACCGGCGGCAGTGTCATCCAGAGCGCATCACATATGAGTAAGTTGGCCCCCACAGACAGTCGTTTAAAAGTGCCCACAACACTAGGAATAAGTCTCGCTACAACACTTGATGACTATATCTAATTAGGTGTCGCACCAATGTTTCTTCCTGGGTAGACTGTTTTTGGAGGAGGGGAGGGGGTGGGGGAGCTCTGCCGGAAGAAACAATGTGTTGCACCCATCACCCGTGCAGTAATGTAACCAGTGGCTCCCAAGAGCCCCGTGACTCCCCTGACACCTGGGTCGTCGCCAAGGGACTTACAGCATGCCTTGGCGTGTCTAGTTGGTAGTGTGGACAAACCCGCGCCCTAAGATCCAAGAAATGAACTGCCGACATTGTTAACATTTAATTCAACTTCTGGAAAACAGGGCACACGGTTGGTAACGTTTTGATGAAAGCCTCATAAAAATCGGCGTCAGTTTGCAGTGTTGGACTAGATTTAGAGAGTCCGTGCTTCCTTCATGGAAAACTGAATGGGGCCAGCTCGTGTGTTGGAAAACCTCTGATTTATTCGGGTACCGGATAATTTTTTTTAAAATGTAGAGCGACCTTTGTTTTTCATATATATATATATATATATATATATATATATATATATATATATATATATATATATATATATATATATATATATATATAGGGGCCCAAAAAAAATTCTGCGGGGGGGGCCTTTTTTTTCTAGTTCCGCCACTGGTAGTGACATTTCAATCTACTATATATAAAAGGCTACATTAACTTAGTTATTTTCAGTGATTTTCTTGTCAATTTTATTGAATAAAAAAAAAATCACTAGCATGTTCATTTCCAGTTACATTTAAATAATTATTTTTTCATACATTTAAACCTGAAAATTTAGAATATAAAAAAAAACAATTGTTACATTTTAAACGTTACACTTGAACAATTGTATGATAAAAATTTGAACATTTAGAAAATAGAATCAGGAAAGTTCAGAAGATCAATGACGGTACTGAAAGTACATCTCAGGCAATTAAACTAATACACTAAGAAGATATTAAACTTGAACATTTAAAAGATCAAAACTTAAATATTTAGAACATTAGAAAATTGAACATCTAGATTCTAGAATATCAAAACTTGAATGTTTAGGATATCAAAACTTGAACATTTAAAATATCATAAACTTGAACATTTAGAAGATCAAAACTAAAACATTTGGAAGATCAAAACTAGAACATTTAGAATATCAAAACTTGAACATTTAGAATATCAAATCTTGAACATTTAGAATTTCAAAACTTGAACATTTAAAAGATCAAAACGAACATTTAGAAGATCATAAGCGTGAACATTTTCAGATCAGTAACGCATCAAAAACATCTATTTCAGTCATTTGAACTTAAACATTTAGAAGATCAAAACATGAACATTTAGAAGATCAAAACATGAACATTTAGAAGATCAAAACATGAACATTTAGAAGATCAAAACATGAACATTTAGAAGATCAAAACATGAACATTTACACCATCAAACATGAGCAATAACAATACCAGTCTTTAGTATTTCAGATCACCATACCGTGCAAGGGGAAAGAGAAAGGGGTTGCTTCCCTTCGAGTTGGGCTGAAAATATTTGACCACTGGCAGAAGCCGCTCAAGGGGACGCCCATCCGGATACGATTGAAGAAGCAATGTGTAGCATTCGGTAGGTAGCCAAACTGTATGTAGCCTTCGTTATGTAGCCCGACTGTATGTGGCCTTCGTCGTGTAACGGTGTATTATATGTAGCTTTTGATATATTGCACCAGGTGTAGCCTTCTGTATACGCCACTATGGCATGTGAAAGATGAAGTTTGTGAATACGTGTACATTCTATAATCACACTAATGGGGGGGGGGTGGAATTAGGCGCACAGTAGCTGTAATGACGGGAAAAGGGGGAGGGGCAGCTTGCTGTTGTATCTATATTGTTACAGTAATTATGATTCACATTAGCACTGTTGTGGTAGTGGTTCTTGGGGATGGGGGGGTGACCTCATTAGAGCAAATATACTGTTATTAGTATTGAGAGGTAAATTTTAAAAATTCAAGAAAATTAACTTAGTGATTAGATAATACATACTTTTCATTACGTGAGACCTCTGATATGATTGAATATCCACCAAGACCTCCTTGTTATGAATACCATAGTGACGCATCCAGTGAAAATATTGATTGAGTCCTTAACAATACAGTCAATAGCAATTTTACATGGGACAGGATTTATGGAAAAAAATGTGGGAAAAAAAATTAACAAATTTCAATTTATTTTGTATTAAAATACACAATGACTGATGTGCACTTAACGGCGTTTTAATTCCAATGTTCCTTAAGAGACCAAACATTTAGAGCTATTAATCATCAAACCGTCTATGAGATGAGTGGAGCTATGGTGACTAAACAATGACTTCTGGTAGTATTGTGCGGTTTCCGATAATTTATGACTTCCGAGCTGATCTCTCTAATCAACGACGTGTAAGATGATCGAGGCAGTTTTTGCTTACCCCTGACGTCTGACACGTGTATAGCTGAGCTCCTTAACGTCTGTAATTGAACGTCACATGACGTGCATAGTTCGGTAACGTGAGTTCACAATCGAGTCTCCAGTAATGCGTGTCTTGTGAAGCTATTTGCGTACACTTTCACGCATTTTAAAACTTAAAAAAAAACGGGTTTTTTTTTAAAGATAAAATACCTCACGTTCTCAAACATTGACAGTAATTTCACTCACACTTCGCCGCCAAACTTTGTAATAATAGCTGCCGAACAACAACTAACTCTCCCCACACAAACCAAACACACAGTTAACCCTCACACAAACACAACCACCTATCCCGCCCCCACAATAGCATCTCCTGCATCAACCAATGTCCATTTACATCATCATCACCAGCTAAAAAACTTCGCAATCCATCCCATCCCTCACATATTTTCTTCAGACACACCCACACCCACCCACACACACCCACACACACAACGCAATTATCGAGTTAACACGGCTGTCCAAGTTAAAACGTAATTAGAATCAAACAAAAATATCACAAAGCAATTACCCAGCCCTTACACGGAACACTCAATACGGAAAAGGAAAGTTCTAGATGTACTAGATCTAAAGAGTTCTAGATGTACTAGATCTAAAGAGTTCTAGATGTACTAGATCTAAAGAGTTCTAGATCTAGCTTCCCAGGCTTCAGAGTTCTAGAACCAACTCCCAGACTAAAGAGTTCTAGAACTAACTCGCCGGTTGAAATCCTGAGCCAGACGCATCGTCCAGATTCACATTTTAAAAATGACTGTCGGAAAAGTTCGAAAAAAAACCCCACAAAAAAAAAAGTTTTAAAAACTTAGCAAATTCCTCCATTTTCGTTTCTGTCTTGTTAGAGAAATATTTCAAGCGATTTTATGGATACACGAAGAAGAAAAAAAATCGACACGCATGGATTGCTAACATTAGTGTTTTTCTTCAGTTAGTTGAGTTAAAATTTATGACTTTAATTCGTCTCCATGCATTGTGAATACACCAACAGTTATTGTTCGTTCGTCATATCTTATAGCATACCTAAATACATATGTTAACTATCTAAAAGCGTGACAGGTTCGTTTTAAATTTTGATCAGTTTCAAAGTTTGAAACATAAAAAACAAGACGCGAAACTCACAAAAAGATGCAAGACAAATAAACTTTAAATCTGCGTGCTTTGAATAAAAAAAATACTCTTCACCCATTTTTCCTCCAGTAATTTGTCGATTGGAATCCGAGTTAAAATAAGGGAAATTGGGTGTAACAATGAAAATAAATCTTTAGACCGGGTTTAGTTGTTGGTTTTTGCAGGGAAGCATTGCCAACGCGTGGTGGGCGGGAGGGGGATGAATCAGAACTTGCAAGGCTAGTCGAACACGTGACGTTCTTCAACCAATGGCCGGCGCTACATTTCCCGTTACAATTTCCGCTCCGTTGAGCAAAAAAGTGAACAGAGCTATGTGAAAGAGGGAAAAAATGAGAGCGACTCTAAACAAAAACATAATTAAATTAACATTGCTAAGTAGAATTCAGGAACCTCTAATTACTGGACTGATACAATAAACAGCGGTTATTTTATTTTCGCTCAATCACTAATGGTGTCTGCGTACGTAAAATGCTAGTATGTATTGTCAAATGTCTGATACTGCAGTCTGTAATGTAATAGGGTTCTTAAATAATAGCCGTACCCACGAGTAGTACATACAGACAGAGGCGTAGCAGGGGGGGGGGGGGGGTCGGGGGGTGTGGACCGCACCGGGTGACACCATTTAGGGGGGTGACACCAAGGCAAAAAATAGCAAAATATATAGAGAAAAACTTGAGGGGGGGGGGGGGTGCAAATCGAAAGTTTGAGGGGGGTGAGGTGCGAATCGAAAACTTGAGGGGGGTTGAGAAAACTTGAGGGGGGGGGGGTGACACCATTAAGTGCCGCACCGGGTGACACCCGACCTCGCTACGCCACTGCATACAGAGGCGTAGCTAGGGGAGTGTGGGTGGGCTGCTGTCATGGGTGGGGGATAAGTTAGGATTAGGAATGGGGTTAGGTTTAACGCTGTGTAAAATCGGTAGCTCGAATGGCGACTATAAACAATGCGTGAGTTGTTAAACTACAGGCACATGATTGTTTGAGTTGAATTGAAGACCACAGTGATAAAACAAAATTACCACCATCTTAAACTAGTTAAGATGGTGGTGATTTTTATTTTTTATTTCTGTTCAGCTGTTGTGTTCATGATATTGTTTTCTGTTGACTTGTCGTGTTCTTGATATTTTCTGTTTGAGTTGTCGTGTTCTTTGCGTTTTTGGTCTGTTTGATTTGTTGTGTCCCACATATTTTCCGTTGATTTGTTTCTTGATATTACTTTTGTTCCGTTAAAGCTTCTGTATCATTGACATTGCTTTCTGTTAAACTGTTGCATCCTTGACATCGTTTTTCTTTTTCTGCTTGCGATGTTGTGACCTTGACATTGTCATCAGGTTTTTATTTCTTCTTCCGGTAGTCACCAGCTCCCTCTGCAGGCCCGGATGTCGGAACGGCGGCACGTGCAACGGCCACGGTGTCTGCGAGTGCCCCCAGGGTTTTAAAGGGCCATTGTGCGACATAGGTAGGGAGTCTTGCACGTCCGTGCCTCCCATCTTCCAACCCCGCATGTTATTTAACATTTGCCTCAGAAATCTCAAGCAAAAAACGCGATCTGACAATGAGTTATCTATAGACTAGTAATTAAGCCAAGAGCTTCAGAAAGACTCCACTTTATATGCGTACTTAAACGTTGTTCGGTGATGTAATGTACATAACACAACGAAGTCATAATCCAAGTCAAGTCAGTCACAAAGTTTTCATAAAAGTTTTTCTGTTAAGAAAACAACCCATCAGATATGATATTTTCCAAATGGGGTTAGGTTGATGCTTAACCAATTAATTACCAAATAATTTATTTCCTAAATGAGCTATATTCTTTGATCTATTTTGAAATATCCAAATATCATGAATCCAAATGTCCAATTAATTTTCGCCAAAATAATCTTTGTCAAAAAGTAAACATTATTAAAAAATATTTTTAAAAAAAATAGAGGCCAAATTTTAACAATCAATGTTAATATGTTAAATTTTTTGTGTCCAAATAATCATTGTCCTAATGCCAAAATTATTTTATTTAAAAAGAAATAATCTGTGTCTAAATATTTAAGTGATTATGGCCCACATTTTAATATAGTGTCCACATGTAAAAAAGAAAAATTCCAAATGAATCAGGCACAACTACCGGAAAAAAATTAATAATTTAATCGTAATTAATCAATATCCAAATGTCAAAATGATTTTTATTCTCAACAATATAGGTCATCGTGCCTAATAGACACATTCTCCTTAAATTGACACCAACATGATTTTATTTCACCATGTCGACCTAAACCCAATTGATTTTATAACCCGTCTCTAAATGCGAGGCTCTACCGAAGAAAGGCGGTGAAAAACGAACGGTTTTCATTGTCTAAAAGCGGAACTGACAATACTGAACGCAACTTGATCGACCACCCGTCCAATACTCAACTGCTTTAGAACTGGGGTTTTGTCCTAACTTTTTGGCTGCTGATCGATCGCTACCTGCCAATATCGATGTTAAATTTAATCAGCGCTGACTCCAGAGCCCTCGTTAACCGGTGATTGATTTTAATTACATTAAAATTGCAGTTGCAGTATATTCATAGGCAGTGGGAAACTGTATTCAGCGCGTGATGGCCTGTATAATTAAAAGGAAAAATATAGAAAAGCTCAAAACCTACAAATTTAAGCATGCCTTTGAATAATAACACAGTGTTGCTTATCTGAGTGGGAGGGGGAGGGTTGCTTACAATGTTCGGCTATGTTTTCATTAGACAATGATTTTTTTGATGACGTAATATTTCATAGTTGCCAAGGCTAAGCCCTTTAAAAAATTGAATCAAAAACATTTGTCCCATCTCAAAAGAAATTCCCGTAGATTAACTTCGCTGTAAATTTCATTTAGCTATATGTGTGAGATATAGGACGGCGTATAGAGAACTAGACTGTTAACCCGAAAGTCTCGAGTTCGAATCCGGGGTCTAGTCAGTAGAATGTCACGTTAGGGCAAAAAGGCAGCTGGGCATAGTGCTGGCCGTAGGTCATTGAAGCAGATGCACTATTTCATCTATGTATCTTGGGGACAAACTGAAAAATATGATGCTGATCTTTGTACGTGAATATCCTTACAAGTTGCACAAAAATGTATCATACTTTAACCTCCATTGTGAGAAATACTGACCCAGATCATGTTCATCACTTACGTAATTTACTGCTCTTAAAGAGACTCACATCGAGGGTCTTCTACTTTGGCCTAACAAAATTGAATAAAAACATCCCTAGTTCTAAAACACAGACATAATGTATTGCAGTACACAGACCTAAGGAAAAAAAGTTCCGACAACTGCATGTATTATGAATCAACACATACCATTCTCTTTGCAATTTTGTCTATTGTAACCTTTGTATATACTATCTTGTATGTTCTCTTGGTTGAGCCGTGTTACAAATTTAACCCACACCTGTATACACCTGTCCTTTGTTTCCCACCCACACCTTTGCACTATGGCACCCCCGGGCCACTCTCCACTCTAAGACTATCACGTTCTGCATGTTGCTTATATCACTGCGGCGTTGCTAGGGTGAAGCGGATAAGGCGACCCCCTCGGGCGCTGTTAGGGAAGGGGAGGGGAGGAACTAATCTAAAATCCGTCCTATAATTCTAAATACGTAAATAACAATGGTGGTGACATCGATAGCACGCCCGGGGCGCTGAAACCCCTAGCTACGCCGCTGAATTATTCTATGTACAACTTGTCCATATACTTCTGTAACATCTATGCAAAAATTGTACTGTATATTTGTATAATTGTCCCTTATTTTACCCGACTGACCCTAGGTTTTCAAGATTACATTTTGAAATGTTCAAATTTTAATGATGTTTAACATTTTGAAAATTTTAATGGGCTTAAATTGCTTTTTTTCTTCTTCTATAAATGAAAATTAACAAAGCCTGCTAATGGTTTAAAAACATTTCTGAAAAACTTTTAAAAAAGCAACCCATATTAGCGATAATTAAATCATTATAATTTAAATGGGATTCTGAATTAGAACACCATAGTGTAAAGTCTAGAACAGGGGACCTGATCTATTAACACAAAATTAAACAGGGGGGGGGGGTGACGAAAACAATGGTCCACAGACTGTCTAGGGTGAAATAGACTAACACCAGACTGTCTAGTAAAAGAGTTTAACTAAACTAAGGACCCAAGTTTGTCATTAACAGTAGGAGGGGCCCAGTCTCAGAACACCAAGCACCAAATTAAAATAGTGGGCCCTTGATTAAGTTAACTAACCTAGGATATCATCACTTTATAGTTAGGGACCTTTACTTATTAACGCACCACAGTCTACCAACACAACACATTAAAATTTAGGGCCCTAGTTTACGTTAAAGTACCCCAGGTAAATGTAAAGCAGGAGCAGGGTGGGGGATGGTGATTGCTTCACGTATCCCAGGATACCCTCGCACCAAACTTGCCTGATCTCACACGCTTGTTTCATCTGCTATGACTCTTCATTGACCTTCACCTTTCAGCTTTGTGCAACCCGGCATGCCAGAACAATGGCACGTGCATTTCCCCGTCAACGTGCTCGTGCCCGGCTGGTTTCCATGGCAACTACTGTGAAAAAGGTACCGCACTGTCCACGTAGCACCACCTGAAGAGCTGGCTTGCTCTCTGTATCTACTTCCTCTCATATTCCTGCGTTTGAGCATGGTTTTTTGGAAACGTTTGAAACATCTCACTTCTCTTCTTGAGGAGCGTGCACACAATATATTATAGGATCCACCCTTTATACACCATAACCATCGACCATCCCCCACTTTATAAATAATATAAAGACCCACGTCCCACATACTACGATACCTTTGGACACTACATATTTAAAAAAAAAACAAACTTAGAAATAATTGTTTCTAATGTTTAAAAAAGTAAATTATATAAGGTTGTTAAGTTAACCTATTAATGTAAACATTCTAGATTGAATACATTCGAAAATTAAAAATTGAGCAACGAAATTCAAATACTGATTATACAACATGGCGCGTTATCACTCCTATCAAATTAAAAACATAAATAACTGATAAGCCATCAATATGATGCCATTTCCCCTGTATTTAATAGTGTGTGCACGATCCTTTAGTGTTTTCCTACATCATATATATATCAAGATTTATAAATATATATACACATACACAATTATATATAAACGTACATACATATAAGCACTAAAACAATATATATACATATACATATATATATATATATATATATATATATATATATATATATATATATATATATATATATATATATATATATATATATGCCATGATTAATCTGACCAAATTTTCCAGCACTGTGTGGCCGATTATGCCAATATGGTCACTGTGTACCAGAGGGCTACTGTTGGTGTGATCAGGGATATTACGGAGACGCCTGTGAATTTAGTAAGATGTAATTAGGGTTTAATGTAAGATGTAATTAGGGTTTAATGTAAGATGTAATTAGGGTTTAATGCAATAAGTAATTAGGGTTTAATGTAGTTATGGTTTAAGATGTAATTAGGGTTTAAAAGGCAATTTGGCTTTTTGTAAGATGTAGTTAAGGTTTAAGGTGTAATTAGGCTTTTTGTAAGATGCAGTTTAGATTTAATGTAAGATTATTTAGGGTTTAATGTAAGATGTATTTAGAGTTTGATGTAAAATGTAATCATTTTTTTATGAAATGTTAGTTATGTACACCAACAAAGTAGCTGCAAGCTTACGTTTCATAAAAAAGTTTTTCTCTAAATCTTCCCTTAGGCTTGTGTGATCCCAAATGTAAAAACGGAGGGACCTGTGTGGGACCCAACCACTGCCAATGTACTGCACCGTTTGGTGGACCATTATGTGGTGAGAATTCAAACAGCATTTTTTTTTAAATTCATTATATGGCTTTTTTTTTTTTTAAATTTAACTTTTGAAAGCGCCTATGTTATTTGCGATATTTCCTATTGAGATGTGCTTACAACAATTACTTTAAAAAATAAATATACGGATTTCTCTTAGCTGTAATTCTTTTAAAGTGTAACCCACACTGGGAAGTGTCTTACGGGTAATATCAACCCACAATATGGTTCTTAGACTTAGACCTACATATTATGTCCCATACTGACCCCCGCCATAAGTTCTTATATTGTCCACCACCGAGACCACGTCACCATACACTTCTAGCAAAATACCACGAATCATAGGATATAGATTAGCCCATTGAGCTCAGCATGTTAAATCCTGCTAAATTTACACAGAGACATCTTATTCAGCTTCTATATTGAACCTGTTTTAGTTCCCAAATGGACCCTTCCCTCTTATCACTAGTAATTACCCAGTACCAAATCAATCCCCATCATGGGTCCCACATTGACCCCCATCCCGTAATGATTCCCTCATTGAACCCATCATGAGCCATGCACATAATGCATCATGAGTCTCACACTGACCCAATCATGGATCTCATATTGACCCTCTTCATGAATATCACATTGACTCCCATTATAGTTTCCACATTGACCCCCCCCGGTATTATGGATCACATATTGACCCCCATCCTTATGTTCTTGACCCCAACAGAGATGAAGGACGACACAGAGAGACCAAGAAGAAGTAACGAGCCCATCATAACCAAGAAAAGAAAAGTTGCCAAGCAAGTCAATAAAGGTAAACATTTTGGGCAACTTTACCACAGAAAGTTTTTTTCTGTTCAATATCGAATTCCAATAGTTAGCATCTTTAATGTATAATTCCAAAAATTTACCCTGTAAGGTAATGCTATTACACTGATTTGTTCCAGTTTAAATTTATCATTGGTTAGAATGAAGATTAAAGTCTTAAAAGGAATTTTGAAGACTGGTACTTCATTTTTGTATGAAAATATACACATATATAAATTTCGATAATTCAAATATGAATGCTTACGACCTAACAAATGTGGCCTAAAATAAACATCTTTGGTAGATCTAAGAAATAGATCTAGAATCTAAATATTCATATTTTCAGTACTTCCAATGTTGTGCTTTATTTGTGTGTTTTTTTGTAAAAAAATTATATGAACGAAGTAGCAACAAAACGATTATTTCTTTTTAGAAAAATATATATGTATATCAATAGGCCTACTTTTAGAATTACATCGAACTAAAATCAATAATCTGAATGTATTTCAGGCGTGGAAGAAAAACTCAGAAAAGCCGAAAAGCGGTTACTGAAAATCATATTCAGACGTTCTCAAAAATGGGACTTAACTTCTGAGGAACAGCAAATGCTGACGAAAATGAACTCTAAAACGGACAGTCTTTTGCTACAGGAGCGTCGGTACCTCGTCAATTTCCTCACCCGCCATCGCCGGCATTTAGACAGCAAAGACAAAACGAAAGTGAAAAGGTTCAAAAACTTGATCAGGAAATCCAAAAACGGACAAAAAAAAAGTAGCAGGCGGAGAAAAGAATGAGGGTTTCAACACAAAACAACCAACCAAATTGATGACGTCATTTGCGGTTTATTATCACACACTGCTTAAGGTCATAAAAGGTCATTAGTAGACATGCGCACTAGAGTATTGACGTATTTCCTTTTAAGGGTTTGAATCTCAAGTCAAACACTGCTATCCAAAATAAGCTATCAGATGCATGTGGATACAAAGTTCTTTTTTAAGTTGAATTTTCCGCATTTTTTATTCAACAAACATATGCACTCGTATTGCAACTACATTGCTAAATAGCTTATGTGGTGAGAGGTTACGAAATGAATAAAAGGCGTCAGTCACTGCGATGTTGCATAATATCACCTGGCTCTAGATTCTACGTATGAAGTTCACCGTCAGGTGTGACTGTAGATACTTACAAAACACATGCTGTAATAAGCTTGTATTACTCGACGGTAGGGAAAATATCTTTAAAAATATATTTAATGAAACACTAACTCGTGTCAGCTGTCCTTACACACTGTGTATGTGTACGAATGTTTGTGTATCATTTTTACACATCTGTATCTAGCTAGTCCCTTTCTAATGGTTCTCTACGTTCTAAATCTTTCCCTAGCTAGTTTCTTCCTAGAAAATTCCTTATCTACCAATCTCTTTACTAGACTCTAGCAATACATATTCTCCTGAGCTTGTCTAGTCTCGTTTGTACTAATGTCTTTACTAGACTCTATCTAGCTTTACATTTTCTCCTGAGCTAGTCTCTTGAATACCAATGTCTTTACGAGGCTATCTAGTTATACTGTCTTGCTAGTGTTTTCTATTCACACTCTTTATAGTAGTCTCTTTATCGTCGATCACTCCTAAGTCAGTATGTTCATAGCCAGTCTTTTCAAGCCCTTTACTAACTAGTCAATTCGTAGCCAGGATTTTCCTCAGTCTCCTATGCGTCTCTTTCTGCGAGGTCATCACCTAGTTTTCTGCTGGGTTTCTTTCCGACATTTTCCGTTTCTCTCGGAGAGGGGAGGAGGGGGTTGGGGAAGGGGGTTATTAGCCTCCTGTAGGGGGGGGGGGGTGATAGGATTGCTTAAAGTATGTATTTCTATTCAAATTTTATTTTTCTGTTTCGTTTGGGGATGGAGAACGTGTTCTGGGGGTGTGTCCCCCACCCCACCCCTCCACCCGACAAAGAGATGACTGAAAGAAACACTCGTTTTCCCAAAGAAAGCTAATACATGTGAACATGAGTATTTAGGCTGGGTGATATTTTTTCTAAATTTAACGGCTGAACACTCACGCTTCAAAAATATAAGGCGAATTAATTATAATACTGATATTCTAAAAATTGTGCCAGTTTTTATATCATGCTTTAAGTAGTTTTACTGACAGTTTTTAGTGGTTTTATACAATATGTATCAAGTATTTGTTGTTGTGGAAAAATGATGGATTCTTACTCAAAAAACATGAACAAATTAACGACAAAAGGTACAACCATTTTACAATAAATAAGTTTAATAAATAATTTCCCGTGGAGAAAATAAAATGTTGAGTTATTTTTCTTGACAGTAACATAATCTCCCTAGATATTAGCCTTGTTAACATTAGTTCTGTATTTCGTTGCATTTTTATCACAATTATTTTTTTCTAATCAAAAGCCATCTAAGACAGAGCTTTCGAAATTGTTATTAGCTTGCTTTGTAAACAACGTGTCCAGAGGCGTAGCTAGTAGTGGAGCAGAGGGAGCTACCGCTCCCCTTATACATTGTTAGTAAAGCGGCGCCTTATATATATATATATATATATATATATATATATATATATATATATATATATATATATATATATATATATATATATATATATATATATATATATATATATATATATATATATATATATATATATATATATATATATATATATATATATATATATATATATATATATATATATATATATAATATATATATATATATATATATATATATATATATATATATATATATATATATATATATATATATATATATATATATATATATATATATATATATATTTGTGTTAAAAATAAAAATAAACAAAAAAAAAGTTTTAAACGAAAACAAGCTCAGTGGAGCTCACTAAAATTAAGCTCTCAAAATCTCAAAACATGTGTTTAACTTACAGCTCTATTAAAACAATTAGCTCGCGGGCTTTAGATGAGCTAAAAGCTTTGGAGTTTAGTTCTTTAAATTTTAGCTCCTGAATCATTATTTACACAAACAAATAAACCGTCTATCAATAAAAAATGTAGTACACAAATTCTCACAATTGAGTTCTGTTTAACTGCTTTTAAAAAAAAATAATTTTGTACTACAACTGAAATGCAGACACTATGTTAATTGTGGGGAAAAAGTTATTTTTTAAACTGTGGGATTTTATTTTTTACATTTAAGAGTCTACTAGTCTTACGAGTTATTTATTTATTGTTGTGTTCTAGAAATATATTTCTCAACGTTCCCTTAGATTTGCTATTGTTTATATATTTATATATATTGGTGTTACAATTTACTTTTGTGTTATATATACGTGTCCATCTTTATGTGTAATATATTCCATTGTACAGAAGAAAACTTAGAATTGTATAAAACTTGTGTAGTTTTATGTGCATTTTTTTATATAATTATTTAAGTGAGCCTACTTTCATTAAATTAATTTCTTAAATTTAATACTATCGAATTATAGAGTTTACATAACTTATAGGGGTGACTATATCATATTACTAATGTTCATAACTAAAATGTAGGCCTATTTAAATTATATAATAACTTTGTAGTTACGCCACTCTAGATTCGTAATTCCAAACTTCCAAATTAAAAAAGTAAGAGACCAAAATTCTACGAAAAAGTTTGCATAATTTTGAATTGGCCATACGAGGTTGCTCTGAATATTTTAAATATTATATTATTATATAAATAGAGGCACCCACCCTCAGCCATAATGGTGTAGGGGCAGAGAGGGACAGAATTATAAGTTTCCCTAGAATTTTTAAAATCTTGCCCTACAAAATATATGCTAGATATTAGTTTTAATTTTTAATAACGTATTATTTATTTAAAATTAAAGTTTGGATGATGTAAATAATTCATCTACATAAAATATTTTTATTAAAACAAAATAACATTGTGCACTAGCCCTAAGTCTGTGTACTCCCCCCGAACGTGTATGATATCATGACTACGTACAACGTCTCCATTGTGTGATGTAGTGCTCTATGCCAAAGCTTCGACGGGCCAAACACAGGACCGCTGCACCGATTACCTTGATGTGGTTATGAATTTATTGTTACGAAAATAAACATGACAATAACCAGATACCTCGCCTAAAAAAATATGTTCTTCTCATTTGGTTGTAATAAAAAATCAACAGTAAATATACGAGCAGTGTTTTTTTTTTTTAGCTGTGGCGTTATGCGTGCAAGATTTGGGTTTGTTGTGAGAAAGGTAGACTGGCTTGCTGAGAGGGTATATAATAGGGGATAAGGGGTAACTTTTTACTACATGTTTAACATGTAGTTTGAAGTATTGTAGAAGGGTGTCCATAGATAACTTAACGCGACTAAGGTGTGTGTGTGTGGGGGGGGGGGGGTATTCTTGTGCGGGTATTTGTGGTATTTAGCAGGAAGGAAAAAGGGGGGGGGGGGCTTAAATAACATGGCGTCAAAACAAAAGAGATGAAACAGAATACGTAGTGTTTTTCTATATCTTACGGCCACGGCAAATGAAACGGCTATGTGGTCAGCATTGTATGACCAACACATCCACTCCCCTCCGACTCAAACTGGGTACCCATTAGAGCTGGGTGAATTTAGGGACGTCCCTGGCAGGGTGAGAACTTCATAATACACATCTCCTACATACTTCTGCTTCTTACAAAAAGTAAAGTACCCATGAAGCTGGCGAAGTAGAGTTCACTTGTTTCAGTGACCTCGGCAAATGAAGGGATAGTGTGGTCAGCATAATGCCCAGCCGCCTTTACATTCCCTAACGTGCTTTAGATACCCATTAGAGCTGGGTAGACTCACTGACGTCCTACGGACTCAATTCCTGGATCCTAACTCGACTTCCGGATGGGATTCGTATGTTCCACCACTAAAACAAGCTGTCTCTCTGCTTTAAGAAGTGCCAGTCAATTTGCTTTTTCCGGACATACTTTTTTTTTTACTTTTAACTAAGATACGCATGGATATTAATTTCTAAAATTTTCTTTAATTGTAAATGATTCAACTGTTTATGTTGCTGATTAAAATAAACACGCGCATATCTGGTTCATAACACAAATAGTTAAACTCATTTTTCACAAAAAAAAAAGAAAACAAAACAAAAACAGTTTAACAATACATCTGGACAGAGGCGTCGCTAGGCGGGGTCGAGGGGTGCGGACATCGTTAGTATTAGATGTGAACACTTTAAAGCTTTGTACTAGGGAGGGGGTGTGTGATGCCAACTGCAAAATTTACAGAGAAAAAAAAAGGGGGGGGGGGGGTGATACCAGGAGTTACCACACCGGTTGATGCCCGACCTAGCGACGCCACTGCATCTGGACGACAGAGGAAGAAGTATAAATATTACTTTTCTTTTTACATTTGTCAAAAGAAGATAAAAAGATTCCTATTTTACAATATTACACATAGACCACCTATTTTAAAACTTTCCTACTGAAAAGGTCAAATCTTGTATCTAAACACCCTTGTGGATTACTGAAGACAACATTGTGGGTAAGAAGTTCTGCCAGGATCCAAATATTTGCCTCAGACTTGCCAATGTGTAGACTAGAAGCTTCTCGGTATAAACACAGGAGATCTCGATAAGTAGACCGCTGCGAATAACTAATTTTAATAGGTAGGTACTGCTTTGTAGCTATGGAAGACGGTAGTATCATATTTAATTTTGGCATCGCAAGGACTCGCGGTGGTAAATGTTTGAACTTGATAAGCAACGTGTGAATGTTATACTTTTTTATCTGTCGAAAAATGTAAACACAAACCCATAAGTAAACAATCACCAAGAACACTCAAATAATTTTTTAAAAGTGTTTTCTGCTGTCAGTGGCGTAGGCAGGACTAAACGTTGTAACACTTGCCTGAAGAAAAAGCTTTTGTTGAGAATTGTAATAACTGATATCTCAATCGACTACTGGGGTGGGGATGACACCAAAATTTAATAATTTTCTACAAAAGCAATGATTTTGCCACTTGAATTAATAACCGTTAGAATTAGGCTCCGTAATGCTTTTTCTAGGTGGATTAATATAAGTTGACGCCACTCGACAAAAAGGTAGAGAAAGGGGGGGGGGGGGGGGGGTGACACCAAATACTTCGGCAAAGAGCTTCTAGCGGATACAAACGTTATAAAAAAGTATTTGGTCGCTGTTACTCATTGTCCTATACATATAAAGGAGCCCAAAAATGCGTTGCTTTAAAAACATTCAGATACATAAAAAATATATATTTAAATACATATACACATGCGTATACACATACTTACAAGTGTATATGGGCATTTATATGTACACACACACACACACATACACACACACACACACACACACACAATATATATATATATATATATATATATATATATATATATATATATATATATATATATACATATATATATATATATATATATATATATATATATATATATATATATATATATATATATATATATATATATATATATATATATATATATATATATATATATATATGCCTATATATATATATAATTCTTTTGGGGGGTGTGGGGAGGTGACACAATTAGTGTGACACTCGATCTAGCGACGCCACTGCGTTTATAGGATTATGAAGTGATATAATGAATGTGCAACCGCTACTTCTGTCTAACAATTTTTCTTGCTTCCCCGCCCACCCCTTCTCCCACTATTACCCCCCCCCCCCAGTCAATTTCGAAAATTTAAAGATCCTTTGTTTATTTATAGCTTATTATAACGTGTGTTTAAATGCTCATATATTTTATAATAGGCAAATACTGCATACTTGCTTTTAACATACACACGAAATGGAATTTATATAGAAAATATATACATTTGACTGTGTTCGCCCCCCCCCCCGAAAATTGTTGTCCGCCCCCCCCCCCCCCCCCCCCCCCAAAATTTCAAGTGCACCCCGGAGAAAAAAGTCTGGAAGAAACACTGGATGTAACAAAGAGCAAGAAGCTTTTTATGAGTGTATGCTGCATTAGCAAACTAATGGAAAGGGGAATAAATCAATAAATCATAATTCAATTGTTATGATCCTAGTCGTCCTAGATCATTTAATGTCGCAACACAAAAAGTGAAAAAAAAGAAAGAAAAAAAGAAAAGATGTTTCTTATTGGCATAACAATTATAAATTATTTAACTTTATTGGCAATTTTTATTTTGTTCAGCGGAACTTCATCGCAAACACTCGATCGGGCGCAGTATTCATTTCACTTCAGATACTAATTCCTTAATTCCACCCTCCTACCCGGACGAAATAGAAAAATATACATAATTTTTATATGCTATAGACTCTAGATCTAGATCTAGTAACTAGATCTAGATCTATACATTTTAACCAGTGTCCGCCCTTTCTCCTCGAAAATTTTCAAATCAATACTCAGCTTAAAAAAAAAAATTAAAAAAAAAAATCAATAAAATGAGCTATGATGGATACGACTAGAGTTCACAACATCCGGTTCACAACTTCCGTCTTTTGGGATAACATACTTAGAGACGTTTACGTTGTCCATGTAATGTTCAGTCTGCACTTAATCTTAATTACTAATTTTTGACCTAATTAAGGCTCTATTCATTGCTAAATTTGCACACAGTATTTCATTTTATACGCCCCTTACTTTTCTGCTTTAATTTACATTCTATCATTTACTGAAAAATTATTCCTAAATTTAGAAAATTAGTCTGTAGGGCCTAGAGTCTAAGCTAAGAGTCTAGCTAGAGAGTAGACTAGACTACCAAAATATTAAAAATACTTAAAATAGGCCATAGGCCTAGATCTAATGAAAATTCAACGAGTCACTTTTTTTTTTACATTTCTAGATTCTAGCCTAAAACGATAGGTTACCATTTTCAGAATATTTATGATTTAGACTATGTCCTATTATAGAAATTTGTATCTAGAGTAGAATCTAGTAAAAATAGTAGAAGTAAAATAAAAATTTCTGGTTTTTAAAAAGCTCCCCTTTCTGCCATTTCTGCCTTCCAGATCTAAAAAAAAAAAGATCCATGGGGCAAATTAAATTTAAGTCAACTTCATGCTTCTTAACCTTGGCATATGAAGGGATGGATGAATTGATTTTTATTCAACCTGCACATATTTTTTGCAATGCAACTTCCTTCCATATCACATTTAAAATACAGTTCAGTCATGTTTTCAACACAATTAATTTGCACAGTTATCCCATTGTAGTAGAAATGCATGTTTTTAAATCTTTTAGGATGGTCTTACTTTTTAAAACTACGTTAGGAAGAAAATAAAATAACATTTATTTTGTTAGGATATGTTGTGACTTATGCCTAATTAACTTAATGTATTTAGTATTTTCATACACGGTATTGAAATGCACATTAATAATATTAAATATTAGTCATGCCTTTCATTATAAAAAAACAAGATAAATTGAACAGAAGAAACCATAACATAAAACAAAATTCTGTAATTTAAAATTTTACTTGTCAGCTTGCCATATGTAACCTATCTATTTTTTATTATTTCATCCGCCATAAAATGAATTACGTAGACTGTTAAAACTTAATTATTTCAGTCAATATTTCAATTTACGTCTTTTAGTGGAATAGGTTCAATAAAAGATATATAATTTAAGAGAACCTACTAGCTAGTAGTAAAATAAGTTGGCCTAAGATTATTAGTTATTTGAACAGTAGTCTTCCATTATTATTGATAGAAGAACTATTTTTAAGATTTGTACTAAATGTGTCCAACTTGTTTGTTTCAGATTGTTGTGGCACTTGTATGAAGTGTAGTACCACATGTGGAGTGGCTGGACTAGTTGAAGATGGATATCTTTCTAGGAGGGTTTTACCTGTTGACTGTGTTGTGTGCTCTGCTGTACATCGCAACCAGGGCAGCAATATCAACAGTCACTGATGCTAACTTCAGCTCATTTCAGAATACCTACCTGATTGTTTACCTGCTTGCAATGGGTATGTTTAGTTCACAATTTCATTATTAGAATGAAATTTTAAATTAAAATGCTATTTTTTATTTCTTATTTATATAGGTTAGTTTAAAAATATTTAGTTTTTTTTTTTAAATGCACTAGGAAAATAGCATTTTAATCTGCCGACTATAACATTTAAGTATGGCTTACTAGGAGTTGTAATGTCATACATTGTATTATTAAAATGCACAAGGCTAATACATGACTGATGCCATTTTCAGCTGGTGACTGGCTTCAAGGACCCCATGTCTATGCCCTTTATGAAAGCTATGGAATGACCCCAGAGCAGATAGACATTTTGTTTGTGGCTGGATTTGGATCTAGTATGATTGTGGGAACTGTAGTGGGCTCCTTTGCAGATAAGTAGTAAGTCACATTTAGTTTGACCATTGTAAGTCAGTTAGTTTATGTGTAATTAGTCACATTTAGTTTATACACAGTCAGTCAGTTAGTTTATGTGTGTTTGTCTCCATCCTCCTGTAATAGATTACTTTGTATGTTTGTTGTCTTGCCTGTAATTATTTTCTCCATGACAGCTAATTTTAAAATGTTCAATAATTCATTTAAATGATGTTTGATGATGCAATGTTGGGTGGAGCTACAGTACAGCTCTTTCCTAGGCACCACTAATGTTTTTTTTTAGTATTTACCTATGGCTCTACTTGACTTCGAATTGAAGATAATTAGTATTTGTTTATTACGTGCCTTTGTCAAATATGTGTTGCTATTAAGCTCTTAGCTTTCAGATTAAAAAAAAAACACTAATATTATTTTAAAATAAGTTGATAAAAAAAGTGAACAGCATATTTCAGATTAGGCACCAATGTGTCTTTTGAAATTGAATGTTCAAGAGCAAAACATCATTGTTATAATTTATTTGTTGTTTATTCTGATCAAGACCAATGGTTGAAATATAGCTATGTTTTATTCCTGATTTTTTCATTTTATAATACTTTGTTATTCACAGATATTTTTTTTTTGCATTTTTCTTTAATTCTGTCAATTTCTCTAACTGGTTGCTATAAATTCTTTTAGTACTTGTTTTTTTTTTAAACACTATTTTGGACAATATTTTTTTGCTACTTTTTCTAGCTTTGCATTTCTGTATTAGCTTTACTGTGTTAGTATGAGGTCATTCATGCTCTTTATTAACAGCGTTTCAAATTATCATTTTGAGGAGATATTCCAATTGGAATTTCTGTGATATGTAGGTGGTTTCCAAACCACAGATAGCTTTACCTCTATATTAAAAACATCATGTAAAATATATTGGCATGCATAGTACTGGCATACCACCTATTCAGTATAGAATCTGGGCTGCACCTCTGCATTTGAACATCATCTATACAAACACCAGCTGCTATAACTGACACTAATCTGAACCCTATCCCAACAATATGCTTGTTTTTTTCACTGAAGCTAATCCCTTCATCAGGACTGTCCTACCCCATACACATGCATGCAGGTAGCAAACAAGAATGGTATACATTAATACATAGAAAAGCTTATGTTATTTCTATACAGTAATTTTTTTTTTTGCTGATTCATTAGCAAACAGAAAAAAAGGTTTCCTGCATTATATTCCTTAACATAAAAGAACATTCTATGAGGATTTTTCATTATATGAGCATGTAACCCAAGTGCTATGTATAATAATTCTAGAGTTTTTTCATATACTTCCATGAAATATCATATGGCCCAGCCATCTGTGTAGTTGAATACACTGCCTGATCTACTCATTCATGCCATACACAGTACAGCTCAAACATATTTATTGCAATATATCTTGTCTAGTTCATGTCAGCTTAAATTTATTTTTTAAAATTTCAGTGTATTCTTTTTTTTTTAAATACTTTGCTCTTAAACATTACTCTTGTTTACTAAATCTAAGTTTACTAAATATAACATGACTATTAAAAAAATAAAATAAAACCAACAATGTTAGATTGGTATAAAGTTTCCTATTGATTATAAGTACAAGATCAAATTGAGTGATATGAAAACATTGTGGCAATCAATAGTTTGTAGCTCAACAGGTTTTATTGCTTCAGGCTGTGTATTGGCTACAGCACATTGTGAACCTGTAGTTACTGTAACCTTAAGTGTGATCTGGGTCTGTAGTAGTCCTTGTCATCTTAATCACTAGTGAGGTGTGTAGTACAACATGTGTTGTACAGTCATTTGAGTCACCTTAATCCTTTGATCAAGATGATGTATAATACCACATAAGCTGTAAATAACACCATAGATTTATAATACCACCACAAAAGCTGTAAATAACACCACAGAAGCTTGAAATAACCTCAGAAGTTGTATGTTAACAGAAGTTGTATGATAACACCAAATAAGATGTGTGATAACACCACAGAAGTAGTATGATAACACCACAAAAGTTGTATGATATCACCAAATAAGATGTGTGATAACACCACAGAAGTAGTATGATAACACCACAGAAGTTGTATGATAACACCACAGAAGATTATGATAACACCACAGAAGTAGTATGATAACACCACAGAAGTAGTATGATAACACCACAGAAGTTGTATGATAACACCACAAAAGTAGTATGATAACACCACAGAAGTTGTATGATAACACCACAAAAGTTGTATGATAACACCACAAAAGTTGTATGATAACACCACAGAAGTTGTATGATAACACCACAAAAGTTGTATGATAACACCACAGAAGTTGTATGATAACACCTCAGTAGTTGTAAAATAACACCTCAGAAGTTGTATAATAATACAATATTTGCTATTAGTGCATCGTAGGTAATACATAACATGGACAGAGATAATCATACAGTTTGATACATGGCATACAGCACCTTACAAATCAAAACCATAATTCTGACCCAGTAATGATGCTTGGTGTAGGTGTAATAAACTTGTTGTCATGTAGAGCTACAATACAAGTAGTTGTGTATTCTTAATGACATCGCAATCTTAATGTTCTTTTTGAGTTTAATTAATCTATCAAATTTAACATCTGTATCCCCCTTGAGTTTAGATCATGCCATTATTTAGCAGTGTGATGTAAAAAATATAGCATTACTGACTTAAAATATGTCAATTATTTTGTTTTGTGTAAATGAAAGTTTGTTTTTGCTTCCAGTGGTAGAAGAACCAACTGCATCTTGTATGGTGTTCTATATGGTGCAGCATGTGTTACAAAGGTAAGTGGAGTTTTATTCTCAAATGATGAGGTTTAGCATAGATTTATTTTCTGAATGTTTTTGCCATCAAGTGCAATCTTGAATTTGTATGTCTGTTATAACATTGTTTAGAACAGATAGTAGAAACCAGATCGTGGTCACATGGTTTTGGTATGACTGGACTGGTGCACAATAACCAGAAAAATGATGTGAGCTAGATGCAGTTGTCTCATTTTTCATTCTTTCAGCACTTTGGCAATTTTTGGATCTTGATGATTGGTCGGTTGCTGGGTGGGACAGCCACTTCAATACTCTACAGTGCCTTTGAGTCATGGCTGGTCTATGAACATAATAAGGTACATGTCATTTCCTCTTTTCATTTTGATAAACAAAAAAAATATTTCTTGACAGTGTAAATTTAATCGGCATTTGTTATACTAGTTCTTGCTTTAACCAACATACATAAATATAATTTTATTCTTACGTATTGTTTTCTTATCTTTATATCAGGTAGTGTGTAAAAAAATATCTAATTAGCATTTATTTTAAATTAGTTGCTATAAATGTTGAGAGTTATTTAAAAAAAAATGGTATGTTTATGTTAACCAAATGTGTTTCTATTACAGCGTGGTTTTGACAGTAGTCTCTTGGGGAACATCTTTAGCCTCGGTGTCCTAGGGAACTCTGTTGTTGCTATATTGGCAGGACTGGTTGCTCAAAAGTTTGCAGATCTATTTGGTTTTGTGTAGGTACCTTTTTCACTCTCCCCAAATTTTCAGCTGCAGAGATAATCAACAATACCATACAATATTTTTTTCTTGTTTTGTTAAAAAGTTTAAATATTATTTGCTTCGTATCATCAATATTTTAACAGAGGAGATGCTAATTTTTAAACCTAAAACTGTTTACATATGTTTTTAATAAGGTTAAGGGTTTAATCACTTGACAGTTTTAACAGTGTTTCACATACTTAATCTACTGTTGCCTTGTGTTTGGTTCTGTAGAGCACCTTTTGATGTATCCCTGACTGTGCTCCTCCTGATGGTCATCATCATTGTTATGACTTGGACAGAAAACTATGGAGACAGAACAAGCAATGTATCTCAGTCATTTGCTGCTGCACTTCATATCATTCAGAAAGGTATTCAGACATTTTCACAAGTTTGTCTCACACCATGTATGTAACCCTCCACAACAAGATGGGTCCCTGGCGACTCACGCAATTTCAAGATGGACCCTAATGTAGACAGGAGTTTTAAGATTTGTTTTGGGAATTTATTTATTCCTAATCATTTAATCATCATCGCATAAATTATTAGTTAGTAAAATATTTAAAAAGTTATATTTTACTCATATTTAGTCTTTTAATTACTTTTGTGACCTTGACCATAAAATAAACCAAATGTATAAATTGAAAAATTACTGCCGATACATAAGTCTTTGATCTAGAACCACTGAACAATTTTATCACCTCTGGTACATTATCCACTGGACTTTAAATTTTTCTAGCTTACAGTATAATGAAATTAAAATATGGGTAAGATGGTGTTTGAAGATTCATCATGAAACGTTTGGTCTAATATGCCAGTTCTTAATTTCTCAGAATCACATTCCAACTAAAATTTGTACATTAAAACTTATTGCTTAGAGAATATTTATTTAATGTTTTTTCTTTAAATCTAAAAAAAAGAATAAGCCATAGATATTAAATGACTTGGCTCATCCAACCATGCCATCCCCTCTAAGCATTTAATTATTCTAAAATTGTATATTTCCTCTTTCAGACCACAAAGTTCTCTGCCTTGGATTGATTCAGTCCCTGTTTGAAGGTGCTATGTATTGCTTTGTACTGGAGTGGACACCATCTTTGAGCATTATTTACAAAACAGAAAATTCTAACCCTTCGGAGGCAGATGAAGTACACACAGACATTCCACATGGTCACATTTTTGCAGCCTTCATGGTAAGTTTTCCTTTTGTTGAGGAATAGCTGTAAAAAAATTTTAGGTTTATCTAGAGATAACTTCAAATTTTAAAATATTAAATTAAAAATAATTAATATTTATTCATTTATTTAGAATACAATACGTAAGAAAGCATTTTTTTCTGGTCTTTCTATTTTTTGTATGATTTAGATGTAGTAACATGTCTAATTTATTTTTTAACTAGGTGTCCCTTATGATTGGCTCATCATTGTTTAAAATATTATGTAAATTTGCAAGTGTAGAATCTTTTATGAGGTGAGTAGTTTTATTTACAATCTTCTCAAATTATGAATACACTTATGTTTACCCTCAACGTTTTTTTTTAACTTTATCTATTCAAACACATTTTTTTGTCCACGAATTATAAAACAGTGATAAACTTTAATGTTTGTAAATTATACAAGTTTTTACTGTTTGTTTGACTCTGTAGGTTTGTGTTGTTTGTAGCTGCCCTGAGCTTGATGACACCCATATTTTATAAAGGGGCAAGTCACACTTTGTCTACTTTATTCTACTTTACAATGTTGTTGTATAAAGCTAGTGGTAAGATGGTTGAGGTGGTGGATGATCAGATAAATATGGGAGTTTTAATCACACTTTTTAACATATTTTTTTATAAATTCAGAATCAGTAATTTTCATTGGCTTACTTTTTGAGTAGTTTTAATCACAAAATGTAACAATTATCTGTTTATACATTCAGAATCAGCTAGTTATCTTCATTGGCTTCTTGCTGTTTGAAACATGTGTTGGAATCTTTTGGCCATCAATGGGTACAATGAGAGGCAAATATGTCGCAGAAGAAAGTAAGCTTTGCTTGTATTTTAATGGGATTCATTTCATTTTCAAGAATTCATACAATAAAATGATTCCTTAGTGACCCTATATATTTTTGTTTTCTGATGTTCTACATCTAAAGTTTTGTTATGTTGAGTTTTAATATGATGTACCTGGTTTGAGTAAAGTTAATTTATCTGATCTTATGCAGTTGAAGGATTTAGGTTATTATACTCAGCTGAAGTGCATTTATATAGAAAGCAAAATATAAAGTAATTTCTTTTTTCAGCTAGGGCAACTACCATGAATATTTTCAGAATTCCTCTGAATATGATAGTAGTCATCATACTGCTACAGGTAAGTAGCTGATCTATATAAAAGTAGTCATTATAATGATACAGTTGTGTAGCAGGTTTATTGACGGATGTTATAAGTTTTTTGGTGTTATTCAGTATAAATGGTGCAATACCTTGGTAGTGGGTTGCTGTTATTACAGCTGATGTTATTTAGTAGTCAGTGTTGGGTAACTCTCAGTATAGATGATGTTATACATTGGCATTGGGCTATTGAGAGTACAGGTGATGTTTGATGTTAATGTGGAATACTGTTGGTATAGATGATATTTATTAGTTAGTATTGCGTTACTGTCAGTATAGGTGATGTTATTTGTTAGTGTTGGGTTACTGTTAAAGATATACATTGGTATAGTGCTACAGTAAGTAGAGTTGATGTTAGTTTTTGGTTCCTGTTAAAATTGAGAAAATTTGGTTTAAAAAACAGCAATAGAAATGAATTAGAATTCTTGCTAACTTGCTCAAAAGCTCTGCACTTAAAAATTCTATGTATAAATGACGCACTTATCATAAATGCTGTTCACTAAAGCCATTGTTTCCTGTCATCTCCAGCACTTAGAGCGAGACACCATCTTTGAATTCTGTGCATTTTTCCTGATGATTGCAGTCCTGTGCCAACAGTGGTTGTACACGTGAGTGGTCCCAACATTTTATTCCACCTAACATCCGCCTGTTTCAATTGTAACTTGCTCTTTGTTGTGTTTTTTTAAAACTTATTTTACTCCAGAAATAGCATTCTTAAACATTTTTAAAAAACTTTTTTGAGAATTTACATCTTGATGATAAATTAATAGCTAAACACTGGTCAAACATTAATTATTAGTGTGTGAATATTGCACCAAAAAAACACTATTTATTATGATTTGTACAAATTATTTTAAGTTGAAGCTATAATTTTATTTAAACTTCACCTGCTGAAAACTGTACACATCACTTCTGCTTGAAACAAAAGCTCTGTATAACCTGAGTCAGTTGTAGCTATGCTTACTGTCAATATCATCTGTTGTTTTAATCTTCAGGGCCTGGCCATATTTTTTACTTTCTCTAAATCACATCGTAAATATAATCTGCTTAACTTATTTCTAAAACAAGTCTTGTGCTAGGTGGTAATTAAATTTTGATTTACTTTTCAGTATGAATTACCAACCACCTTTAACTTTAAAATCTACAATGGTAACATTATTTTGCTTCTGTTCTTCCGTATCCCTTCTATATCTGCATTCAAGCACAATTAACTCACTCTCCCTCTACAATAGATTTTGCAAGTTATTTTATATTCTATGTTGGGTAGGGTGGCATGGCTCAACTCAAATTTCAAACTATTTCTCTTAACACAAATCTGCACCTATCAATGCCAGTGACAGCTTAAAATCTCTAAAGCATTTTTTTTTTTTTTTTTCGCTTTTCTGTGACTGATGGTTTACGTAAGCCAGTATGAGATGGTGGTTTTTCTGCTATTGCTTTACTAATATAGCCACAACTTCTATACAAATATAGCCTAGTAGGCTTTTTAAGTAGTGATATATTATGTATGTATATATATATGTATTTATATGTATATGTATTTATATATAAATGTATATACATATGTGTATATATGTATATACATATATGTGTATATGCATATAAACATATATATGTTAATAAATATATATTTTTATATATTAGTTAGATTAAAAATATATTTATTATAATTATTTGATTGATTAAATCCTGCTCTGGTACCATGAATCCCATGATTTGTTTAGTTTCCTGTTGTACTATCTTGGTGATAAAGATAATGTTTGAGAATAGAATCCCAGAGTTTGAAGAAAGTGTGTTTGTCATAACAAAACAATGATGTTGTGGCCTGACATGATGAGCCACACCAACCATACACACACCCCACACACACCCACATCAGCCAAAGCCACACACCCACACCAGTCACACAACAACCAGCCACATACTAGCTACACACACCAGCTGCACACACCCACACCTCCACACCATCCACAGCCATAAACCCACCAGTAATTACCCACACACATCCACACACACCCATGCCAGCTATACACCAGCCACAAAAACCACATAATGTCATCTGGAGATGCTTTAGTAATCAAAGTTAAAATATCAACAAAAAAGCCTACAGTTTTGAATGCATCAAAGTCCTATCTGATAATGATATTTTAACCAGTTTTTGTACCTTATTGGTTAATTAAACAAAATAATGTGTTGTAATTCTTTTCAAATATCAGGTTATGTACCATAGGGTCATACTGGCCTTATGGTACCAAGAATATACTTTTCCATGATACCTTATGGTCATACTGGCCTTATGGTACCAAGAATATACTTTTCCATGATACCTTATGGTCATACTGGCCTTATGGTACCAAGAATATACTTTTCCATGATACCTTATGGTCATACTGGCCTTATGGTACCAAGAATATACTTTTCCATGATACCTTATGGTCATACTGGCCTTATGGTACCAAGAATATACTTTTCCATGATACCTTATGGTCATACTGGCCTTATGGTACCAAGAATATACTTTTCCATGATACCTTATGGTCATACTGGCCTTATGGTACCAAGAATATACTTTTCCATGATACCTTATGGTCATACTGGCCTTATGGTACCAAGAATATACTTTTCCATGATACCTTATGGTCATACTGGCCTTATGGTACCAAGAATATACTTTTCCATGATACCTTATGGTCATACTGGCCTTATGGTACCAAGAATATACTTTTCCATGATACCTTATGGTCATACTGGCCTTATGGTACCAAGAATATACTTTTCCATGATACCTTATGGTCATACTGGCCTTATGGTACCAAGAATATACTTTTCCATGATACCTTATGGTCATACTGGCCTTATGGTACCAAGAATATATTTTTCCATGATACCTTATGGTCATACTGGCCTTATGGTACCAAGAATATATTTTTCCATGATACCTTATGGTCATACTGGCCTTATGGTACCAAGAATATACTTTTCCATGATACCTTATGGTCATACTGGCCTTATGGTACCAAGAATATACTTTTCCATGATACCTTATGGTCATACTGGCCTTATGGTACCAAGAATATACTTTTCCATGATACCTTATGGTCATACTGGCCTAATGGTACCAAGAATATACTTTTCCATGATACCTTATGGTCATACTGGCCTTATGGTACCAAGAATATACTTTTCCATGATACCTTATGGTCATACTGGCCTTATGGTACCAAGAATATACTTTTCCATGATACCTTATGGTCATACTGGCCTTATGGTACCAAGAATATACTTTTCCATGATACCTTATGGTCATACTGGCCTTATGGTACCAAGAATATACTTTTCCATGATACCTTATGGTCATACTGGCCTTATGGTACCAAGAATATACTTTTCCATGATACCTTATGGTCATACTGGCCTTATGGTACCAAGAATATACTTTTCCATGATACCTTATGGTCATACTGGCCTTATGGTACCAAGAATATACTTTTCCATGATACCTTATGGTCATACTGACCTTATGGTACCAAGAATATATTTTCCCATGGTACCATAGCAGGGTTAATTGATGTTTTTTATGAGCTGTGTTCAGCACACTTGGTCCACCAAAAGTATCGTATAGCTGATGTTGTTTCAGGCTGTATGAAAACTCAGCCAAGTCGAGTAGCCTGAGTGAGAAGGCAGCCACACTGAGGACGGAGAGCATGGTGGAAGCTCAGGAAGAGAAAAGGGCTATAGACGACGAGGAGGAAATAGTGTGAGCCAGTTGACCATGGGGGGATTACAAAGTGCCTGTCTTTTGTCTGTAGTTCCTGCTGCGAGGTCATGTGTAGGGAAATATGTTTTGGTATGGCTAACAGAATGGTGACAGTTTATGTGGTAATAATATTATAAGGCACTAGGTCAACATTAGCTTATCAGATGTTTTTTTTTTGTTATTGAAGGTAGCAGCTCTGATCAACACTTTATGAAACAATGTGTTGAACAGTTTTTAAAAAAATTAACACCTGAAAAATATATTATTTAACACAAAAAATTGTATTTGTACAAAGTTTGCACTTGTTTGTAATTGGTGGCATATATATGTGGGGGGATTTTTTTTATTATTCATTGGGTGACCGGTGTAGAAATTCTACACTGACTAATATAATGGAATCTGTACAAAGTGGGATGTCATTATAAAAATAATAATGTGTACTCTGTATTGATTTGCAGTTATCATTAACATGGTGCAAAATTCACCAGCCTCGAATTTTTATACTTTTTTCTAACACTTACCATTCCTCACAACCATTTCTTACAAGTAAAGTATTTGCTGGTGACTTAGCATTTTCCCTTTAATGACGTTGCTCACAAGATTGTACAGGGTAATCCAGTTTTGATATAGATGTGGTGTGGTGGGAAGGCCTGACAAACTCTAGTGGATTTAGCATGCAGTGTCCCATGTCCATGTGGATATCAACACAATAAAGTTCACATCAATGTACTACAGGTTATTAATTAAAACAGTATAACCTTTATTTTATCTTCAAACAAAATATGTAAATGTTATTGCTCATTATAAAAAAACAGCATGAAAGGTTATTAACGGTTATTAACTCATTAAATTTATTTCTACTAAGATATTAATTTTTTAAGGCCTAGTTATTTGCTCAACACATTCTAGATTCTACTTTAAACATTTAATTATATATTTTTTCCGTAAACAAAGAAATCAAAACATGCCTCCCTCTTTACACAAACATTACTTGATATGTGTATTGAAAGCTGCTTTTAAGCAAACTAATATAGATTATAGAGGGTGAAATGAGTGGGTGCAAGTTGTTAAAATTAAGTTTTAGGTCTTGGATGACTTGTAAAATTGCTCCTGCTCATAGTCAAATTATTTACAATTTATTTATCTTAATTGTTACTTACAGTTATTCATATCACTTTATCATTTTCATGTTATGGTTATCATCACTTAAAATTATCAAAATTAATTATTGTCTATCATTTCCCTTTAACATGAAAATAAAAGTTATCTGAGACTTGTTGTTTCCCTTTAACATATGAATAATCAATGTAGTTACCCATTACCAAATTATGTCCCCTCACCAAGCTAATCTTGTACAATTATATCATGCTATATGTGATACACTTATTTACATTTTTACGTTCTAAAGTATTGTTTAATACAAAAATTTCACCTGAACACAGTCATTGTTTTAACATTCCTTTGCAGACTTAAAATCAGCCGTGCCATTTTTTAAATTTTTTTTTATGCATTTAGCATTATAGTGTGATTCATTTTACTAAAAATTAATCTTTATACATTCTTTTTTTTTTCTTCTTTATTTGATAACAAACTGCTTGCTATATATCATTGTGAGGATGTGTATCCAGGACTTGCTATAAATAATTAGTGTTACACTAAGTCTCAACTCTAGTTAAAGCAGACTGTGTCAGATCTGTGCTCATTCAAGTTTTTAAATTTGCCATTCATTCTAAATGCCAGCTACCATTGAGTAATTAATTAAAATAATTAGCCATTCTTTCTCAATGCCAGCTAGCATTGAGTAATTAATTAAAATAATTAGCCATTCATTCTAAATGCCAGCTACCCCTGAGATAGTTCAACTCTTTAATCTCAGCTGTGCTATCACCAAAGTAATGCATATACCCCCAGTCATCTTTGTATTGAGTCTTGTGTTCTGTAAGATATGTCACTGTCCACGGCAGTTTGGATAGCCCAGTACCAATAGCAGATGTTGAGTTTTCTGCCATTATATAGAGCAATTATAGTTTCATGTTGAAATGTATCCAACATTTTGTTCTGAGAGATTTGTCCAATTTAAAATTAGGAATCTGTATACTGACTATATTAGTTACTTTAAATGCTTTGAAGTTAAATTTTTAATACAACTCTGCTAGACGTGTACGATGTAATTAGAAATAATTAAAATAATTAAATTTGATTGTCCTGACCTTTGCTCCCAGTGTTAAAAAAACTCATTTAGCTGCTGAGGGTCACAAATGTAGTTGTTTCTAGTTCTGATATTTTAAAAACCATCCCAAGTCATATTCACAACAAGGGAATTGGGAGCTCACTTTGATCTTTAGTCATGTTGGTACGTACTATGCCTGGTTCTAGATTACACGTGGTTCATTTTTAAAATGTAATTACATTTTTTTTTGCTTGATTTTTATGTATTTGCCAATAAATTTAATTTTCTTTTTTTGTTTTAAGATAGCAGATCTGAATTTGTTTGTATTTGTTATATTAAATTTTGGTGTACATAGAATTATTTTTGTCATTTAGCTTAGATTTTTTGTGCATTGATAAATTAATATTTATTCACAAAAATGAGGGAGGCACCTGGGTGGTTTTTATTTTTTTTTTAATTTTTGGGCATTCATTCAACTAGATATGTTAGTGTTCTTGTGGTTTGACATGTGTAGGGTGCTGTCAAGATGTTCTGGAGCCATTCTGACACACTGGTTAGGTCATTCTGACACACTGGAGAGGTCATTCTGACACACTGGTTAGGTCATTCTGACACGCTGGTTAGGTCATTCTGACACGCTGGTTAGGTCATTCTGACACACTGGTTAGGCCTTTCTGTCATGTTCTGGCCAGTTTGTTATTGCTGGGTGTGGCATGGGCCGTTGTGTCACTTTGATGGGCAGTTCAGTCACAAGACAGTTTGGCCATCCAGTCACAAGACAGTTTGGCCATCCAGTCACAAGACAGTTTGGCCATCCAGCCACAAAATGGTAGGGCCACCAATTCACCCATTCCCACTTGTCAGGTTGGTGTTCATTTGTTTCACAGTTCCTGTTTATTTATCACTTCTCACTAGTTAACCCATCTCAAATTTTATTTCCCTTACAATTTGGCAAGACTCGATTGGTTAGGTAACACCTCTGGGCCATCCAGTCTATCATAGCTGGCCGATCTAATCTACTTGGCCACTTTAGCTTAGATGTTCATTCTGATATAAACACTCAATCTAGTGGCTTGATGGTACATTTTAATGGCCAGTCAAAGATATTGTAACCATTATGGCCCTTCTAACCAACTTGGCTAGTCAAAGATATTGTATGGCCCTTCTAACCAAGTTGGCCGGTCTAAGATATTGTATGGCCCTTCTAACCAAGTTGGCCGGTCTAAGATATTGTATGGCCCTTCTAATCAAGTTGGCCGGTCTAAGATATTGTATGGCCCTTCTAATCAAGTTGGCCGGTCTAAGATATTGTATGGCCCTTCTAACCAAGTTGGCCGGTCTAAGATATTGTATGGCCCTTCTAACCAAGTTGGCCAGTCTAAGATATTGTATGGCCCTTCTAACCAAGTTGGCCGGTCTAAGATATTGTATGGCCCTTCTAACCAAGTTGGCCGGTCTAAGATATTGTATGGCCCTTCTAACCAAGTTGGCCGGTCTAAGATATTGTATGGCCCTTCTAACCAAGTTGGCCGGTCTAAGATATTGTATGGCCCTTCTAACCAAGTTGGCCGGTCGAAGATATTGTATGGCCCTTCTAACCAAGTTGGCCGGTCTAAGATATTGTATTGCCCTTCTAACCAAGTTGGCCGGTCGAAGATATTGTATGGCCCTTCTAACCAAGTTGGCCGGTCTAAGATATTGTATGGCCCTTCTAACCAAGTTGGCCGGTCTAAGATATTGTATGGCCCTTCTAACCAAGTTGGCCGGTCTAAGATATTGTATGGCCCTTCTAATCAAGTTGGCCGGTCTAAGATATTGTATGGCCCTTCTAATCAAGTTGGCCGGTCTAAGATATTGTATGGCCCTTCTAACCAAGTTGGCCGGTCTAAGATATTGTATGGCCCTTCTAACCAAGTTGGCCAGTCTAAGATATTGTATGGCCCTTCTAACCAAGTTGGCCGGTCTAAGATATTGTATGGCCCTTCTAACCAAGTTGGCCGGTCTAAGATATTGTATGGCCCTTCTAACCAAGTTGGCCGGTCTAAGATATTGTATGGCCCTTCTAACCAAGTTGGCCGGTCTAAGATATTGTATGGCCCTTCTAACCAAGTTGGCCGGTCGAAGATATTGTATGGCCCTTCTAACCAAGTTGGCCGGTCTAAGATATTGTATTGCCCTTCTAACCAAGTTGGCCGGTCGAAGATATTGTATGGCCCTTCTAACCAAGTTGGCCGGTCTAAGATATTGTATGGCCCTTCTAACCAAGTTGGCCGGTCTAAGATATTGTATGGCCCTTCTAACCAAGTTGGCCGGTCTAAGATATTGTATGGCCCTTCTAACCAACTTGGCCAGTCTAAAAAGCTCATCTTTGATCACATAAAGCACTTTTTTTTTCACTTTGTATTTTACCTAGCACTTTAAAAAAAATGTTTTCATACTTTTCAAAACTATTGTTCTTTGTTCAATTTCAAGGGAATGCTACAGCTTATTTTCATTGTTTTAGAATTTAAGATGTAAAAAAAAATTTTTATGAACTTTGAAAATATAAATATTTACATATTGGTATAATGTATTGATATCTATGTTGCTTAATTAATTGTGATATCAAGTTCATTGGTTCTATTAAAAAAATAAGTGAATATTTCCAGGAGGTTTTTGTTATAATTCTTATGTTTAGAATTATTTTTAAACATTGTTATTTAATTGTCTTGGTGTAGATCTAGTATCAAAATGTGATAATAATTGTGTAGTTGAATGTTTAATTAGTTAACCAATTTTGGGTGGAGGGGGTAGATAATGAGTGTTGAGTATTTTAGCCATTTGACTTACAATAAATTTAAAATAGAGTGGTTGTTTTAATTGGGCTCCAAAACAAAAGACATTTTTTTTTTTTTGCATCCTATTGCAAAGTTTTAATTATCATTTTACTTTATCAGTGGATCTTCACTCCAAGGGAAATAACTTTATAAATTACTCCCTTGAAATGGATAGAAGGTTTAATTAATGGTGAAGGAATGTTGATTTATATTTATAAAAAAAAATATATTTACACCTCCTGGAAGACTATTGAACTGATTTTTCTATTGATTCTTGACAAATTAATGAAATGCCATTTTAGCTCTTGACTTAAGGAAACTCCAGGAAAATATTGACAGTTAATACACAATATGTCTAACCTGTTATACATGTAAACTGATGGTGTTTTACAGAACAGACTGCCTCACAATAAAAAGATCAACTGATGATCATATAGCCTTTTTGTCACAACCTAATATTTAAACGAATGAACTAATAAACATCTCATACCATTAGGAGAAAAATATTCGACAGAGTAGAGAGTATTGGGCTGAGAATTTCGACAGAGGCAATGAGCCACTAAAACAGTATAGGAAACGGCTGCTTTATTCTAAATAGAAGAAAGAAGAAGAATAAAAACCCTGACAAGGGTATTAATCATGCTCTAAAACTGTGTGTGGGGGGGGGGGAGGGTGTAAAATTATTATCGGTGTCATTGTCTACTATACAGCTTGTAGAGTGACCCACATTTGTGTTATACAGCATAAGCACGATCCCAAAAGGTCTGATATTTTAAACAAAACAAACATATACGTCTTATAAATCTCACACAGCACTGTTGAGTTAATAATTTGAAATAAAAAACCTAGGTGCCCTTTATGTTTTGAAGCCCCCCCCACTCCATCAGACGCCATCTTGATCCGGCACTGGATCTAGCACTACTGATGTGACCCAGAGGTTGGGTTTTAACAACACACACGTGTCACAATAACTAACCGTTTTTAATATCACATCCAGCAGCCTCTACATTTCACATGTTAAACAAAAAAAACAAGAATGTGAATTCATTTTTTTTTTGTTTTAAAATCGTTCAGGATTTACAATTTTTAGAATAAAAAAAAAATATTTAAAAATTGTCCTCTAAGTAAGAACAGATAATGCTTGAATTTAGCTTTTATGTAGTGTTTTACAAAAAGGAAAAACCTAAAATTAATCACTCTCAACTTTCTAGGCCAGGTACACAAACAGTTAATGAAAAACTTCTTTAAAAAAATCCCTTTGACCAAATATGAAAGAAAGTTTAGTGCAAAGGGGAGGTAATCCCTGTGTCCGGCGAAATTGATTTGAAGACTTGAAATTGTGAGAAAACCCCATGAACTGCCGACAGATGGCGCTGGAGATTGATATCACAGAGGATCGACAACCAATTGACCCGTGTCTGGAATTGAAACCGATTTCATTCCGGAAAGTTCGCTTGTCTTATGCCCCGAGTGGGAACATGGATTGTGTGACTCGCTGTGGTGATTGTTGAGTCCCAGCAGAGCATGCTTTCTACTTGCCCATGCTTTACTATTTCTACTTAACCATGCTTTATTATTTCTACTTGTCCATGCTTTACTATTTCTACTTTCCCATGCCTTATTATTTCTAATTGCCAAGTTTATTGATTACTACTTGCACATGCTTTATTAATTCTACTTAATTCCCCATGCTTTATTTCTACTTGCCCACGCATTACTATTTCTACGCGTTCATGCCTTATTATTTCTACTTGCCCATGCTTTATTATTTCTACTCGTTCATGCTTTATTATTTCTACTTGCCCATGCTTTATTATTTCTACTTGCCCATGCTTTATTATTTCTACTCGTTCATGCTTTATACTATCATGATTTATCATTTGTCGCGAGTGGTGCTATATGCATTATTATATACCCATACGCTATTATTTCTACTTAACCATGCTTTACAATGCTATACTTTATCATTCCTCCAGACAATGCTACGTACTTGATTATTTTCTGCCAATAACTTCTTCTTAAGCCTGTTTTGCAATTCCATCCCTTATAATTTCTACTAGTCCATGCTTTACCATTGCACTTGTTCATGTTTTATCTTCTTTACTATTCCATGCTTTTTCATTCTACCTCATTTCTACTTGATCATGCTTTATCATTTCTACTTGATCATGCTTTATCATTTCTACTTGACCTTACAGTAATATTTCTTCCGTGGAGTACCATTTCTATTTATTTATGCTGTACCGTTTGTACTTGCCCAAGTTCTACCATTTCTACTTTATGTATACTGTATCATTTCTGCTTATCCATGCTGTATCATTTCTAGATCTACTTATCCATGATGTATGATTTGTTCACGTCTAGGTCTATCTTAGATAGGGCTTATATCACGTCTCTACTCCACAGTCATATATTCTTTACACGATTAAAATGTCGCTACGTAAATCACTCTTTACGAGGATCGCTACAGCACTGAGACAAACGTAAGAAAATAGTGGTAGGAGCATTTATCAATGAATACACTACATCTACATAAAAAAATTATGAATTGCACGTTGTAGCGTAGGCCTTTACATCATAGTTCTAAAGTAGGCCTACACTATGTAGAACTTAAACTTTAGCGAGTGCACATTAATGAATAGTGTGAGATATTAAATGCGTTGTATTCCTATTCCTTGAGCTTTGTCCGCTCACCTAACGTAGCCAATGATTCTTCACAAATATTTACGCCACATTAATGATATTGATATTGTTCTAGGATATCGTTGATTGGAAATAATGGCAGCTGTTTCTGGGGTGAGGGGGGGGGGAGATTTAATTTGTTTTCATATATTGAGGTAAAAAAAATCTCTTGCAATATCGATAGACCCAGTGTACTTCTATATTGGGATGTGCAAGAAGTTTTGCGGGTTTAGTCTACAGCTTTCACGGGTTAAGAATACATTTATTGTAATAAAAAAATTCATAAAAAACGTTTTAATAACAAGCTTTTATGTAACAATGCACTAAAAAGTAGAAAATAAATTATAGACTACTATTTAAATAACTATAAAGAAAAGCGTGGGTCACTTTAGTATCTATTGGATACCTTTACTAATGTTAAGGAAGACACCCACGCTTTTCTTTATAGTTATTTAAATAGTAGTCTATAATTTATTTTCTACTTTTTAGTGCATCATTACATAAAAGCTTGTTATTAAAACGTTTTTTATGAATTTTTTTTCAGTACTTTACATGTTTTATCTACAATAGAGTTACATGACTAAAAACCATTGCGCGCCTACTGAATATCACGTTCAGTAGGCGCGCAATGGTTTTTGAACGCAGCCATTACGTGGTCGTGATGGCGCAGCTATTGATGACGCGTGTGGTGTGGTTGGCTAGACATGCCTACTAATTCGGTCCAAATTTTAATTAATTCATAAAAAATCAATTAGGCATCCAATTAAGTCAAATTTAGTTTCAGATTGCATTGTCTTCATGTCTTGACCCACGTGCCAACTGTGAATCGTGTCGGTCAAGTAGAACTGTCCGAATTTTCACTCCTGCGTTTCCGTCTAGACTGACGACAGACTGACGAGGAAGTGAGTTAAATAAAAGCTTGTAAAAAAAAAATTCATAAAAAAAAATTCATAAAAAACGTTTTAATAACAAGCTTTTATGTAATGATGCACTAAAAAGTAGAAAATAAATTATACACTACTATTTAAATAACTATAAAGAAAAGCGTGGGTCACTTTAGTATCTATTGGATACCTTTACTAATGTTAAGGAAGACACCCACGCTTTTCTTTATAGTTATTTAAATAGTAGTCAATAATTTATTTTCTACTTTTTAGTGCATCATTACATAAAAGCTTGTTATTAAAACGTTTTTTATGAATTTTTTTTCAGTACTTTACATGTTTTATTTACAATAGAGTTACATGACTAAAAACCATTGCGCGCCTACTGAACATCACGTTCAGTAGGCGCGCAATGGTTTTTGAACGCAGCCATTACGTGATGGCGCAGCTATTGAAGGTGATGACGCGTGTGGTGTGGTTGGCTAGACATGCCTACTAATTCGGTCCAAATTTTAATTAATTCATAAAAAATTAATTAGGCATCCAATTAAGTCAAATTTAGTTTCAGATTGCATTGTCTTCATGTCTTGACCCACGTGCTAACTTTGAATCGTATCGGTCAAGTAGAACTGTCCGAATTTTCACTCCTGCGTTTCCGTCTAGACTGACGACTGACGACTGACGACTGACGACTGACGACAGAGGAAGTGAGTTAAATAAAAGCTTGTAAAAACGTTTTAATAACAAGCTTTTATGTAATGATGCACTAAAAAGTAGAAAATAAATTATAGACTACTATTTAAATAACTATAAAGAAAAGCGTGGGTCACTTTAGTATCTATTGGATACCTTTACTAATGTTAAGGAAGACACCCACGCTTTTCTTTATAGTTATTTAAATAGTAGTCTATAATTTATTTTCTACTTTTTAGTGCATTATTACATAAAAGCTTGTTATTTAAACGTTTTTTATGAATTTTTTTTTCAGTACTTTACATGTTTTATTTACAATAGAGTTACATGACTAAAAACCATTGCGCGCCTACTGAACATCACGTTCAGTAGGCGCGCAATGGTTTTTGAACGCAGCCATTACGTGATGGCGCAGCTATTGACAATGATGACGCGTGTGGTGTGGTTGGCTAGACATGCCTACTAATTCGGTCCAAATTTTAATTAATTCATAAAAAATTAATTAGGCATCCAATTAAGTCAAATTTAGTTTCAGATTGCATTGTCTTCATGTCTTGACCCACGTGCCTACTGTGAATCGTATCGGTCAAGTAGAACTGTCCGAATTTTCACTCCTGCGTTTCCGTCTAGACTGACGACTGACGACAGACTGACGAGGAAGTGAGTTAAATAAAAGCTTGTAAAAATACCTAAACACACTGATATCTAGCGTAAACAAAGATTGATTAAAACTACAACTGGTGAGATATTAGCAGTGTGCTTGCTGAGGGGTGGATGGGGTGGGATATTGGGATGGTGGGGGGGGGGGGGGTGGAGTTGGGAGTATTTGGCAACTTGAAATACTAGGTGGAGGGCGTCAAAATCGAGCCGGACAGACATATTTACACATCATGCCCACATAGCTTGACATTACACAGCTTTTACCATTGTGGACTATTGAAAACTGGAGTTTTATAAAGATAAAAGGACTATTGAAAAACTGGAGTTTTATAAAAAAATAAACGGATCATTGAAAAATTGGAATTTCATTATAATAAACGGACCATTGAAAAACTGGAGTTTTATTATAATAAACGGACTATTGAAAAGGTGGAGTTTTAAACAAATAAACGGATCATTGAAAAATTGGAATTTCATTATAATAAACGGACCATTGAAAAACTGGAGTTTTATTATAATAAAAGGACTATTGAAAAGGTGGAGTTTTATAAAAATAAACGGACTAAGCTCTCTCCGAAACTATTGAGTGGACTAGGCCCAGTTGAATTGATTGCACCGACGTGATGTGATGTACTATTCCTTAGAAAACGTTTAGTTAACGGTGTAGACCAACGTTTCTCTAGACTACGTTTAGTTAAATGTTGGTATAGGCCAACGTTCATTAGATTCCGTTTAGTTAACTCTTTGTATAGACTAACGTTCTCTTGACTACTTTTAGTTAACAGTTAGTGTAAACCAACCTTCTCTAAACTACGTTTAGTTAACTATGTAGTCTGTAGACCAACGCTCTCTAGACTACGTTTAGTTAACTGTTTGTTTAGTGTAGACCAAAGCTCTCTAGTCCATCCTGAAACAAAAGTATGGGGCACGTTTGTTTTTAAACCACGAATTTAAATTTCTTAAATCCTGAATTAAACCAAATGGGCACATTCTTACTTATTCCCTGAATTAAAAAGTATGGGGCGAATTTGTTCTTAAACTCCAAATTTCGAGGCCTGTTAGTTCACAATTAAAAAGTATGAATAATGTGTCTATTTCAGAAAAGAAAATGAGACCCTTAGGTTTAAAATATCTGTTATCCTTTGAGTAGGTGGCATTCACCGATACTTCTAAAACAATGGGTTTAAATTGTGTCGTTAAAATTTGGCTCTAATACCTTTTTTTGTAGCCATATAAACTTTACAGCTGCAGTGTTTTGTATTGATGTAGGTTACTGCTTTTAAATAGGTCTAAAATAGCCCCCCCCCCCCTTACCACACACCTGCTGTGTTTTGTCTTTGTTTAGCATCCGTCAAAAATGGCACCCTTTCCACGCCCAGGAATGGCGTCTAGACTCGTTGCGGCTCTGCCTTTCTATTTAGAACTGCGCCTCTTTCACATTGACGGCCCATCAGCCAGAAGTAACTCTTCTCTCTACTTCCGCTTGAGTGACTCATTGCACTTTTATATTACAGAAGGCACGTCTTTTTCTTCTTCGTTCTCACTTGTAATATTGGAGAGGATTTTCCTTCAATACATTTAAGTTTTACGTGTCAACATGTTATGCTCCATATACACCGTTGAGTGACTTTTGTCTGTTATTTTTTATGGATTAGCTTTCATAGCATTTGTCCACAAAAATAAATAAATAAATAATTGTAGGACAAAAGTTATTTAAATTTAATTTTTTTTTGTCTCCCTTCCAAGTGGAGTGCTGTCCTCAGCGATGGAGCATCATCAACCTTGGGGTTTGAACTCGGGACTTTGGGATTTAGCAAATCATACGCGATGTGTTGCTGTCCCCAGCTAACGAGTCTCGTCTCCAGGGGGTTTCGAACTCAAGACTTTGGAAGTTAGTAAATAATACGTTGTTCTCCAGAACACGATATCCCCAACAGAAGATTCAAAAACTGTTGCTTTTCATGTTGGTATTTTTTATTATACATTCACCCACTAATTCCCCCCACTGCGCTCTACGAACCACGCCCCTGATTACAGCCAGCGGTTTAAAAAGGGCGGTAATTTAAAGTCTAGTGTTACGAGCGTAGGTCAGTAATAGCTTGCGTAATATCTCACCAGCACTCAACGCTAAAGACCTCTACGCCAAATGTCTGCAATTAAATCCCCTACTAAGGGACGATAATTCTAACCCCCTCCCCTTTAAAAACATTTCTGTTGGAGGCTTTTGATTGGTGTTTTGGGCTGAAAACATTTATTCAGGTCACGTGTTTGGAAGCTGTGTTTTGGTGTAGTTTTGCACAGTCTAGTACTTTAGTTTGCAGGGAAAATAAGATGGTATGATTTTTTTAAAGAATAAATAAATAGACGGGTCGAAAGTTGGGCAGCAGATTAGGAAAATCACATCGTTTTAGAGTTGTTGTTTTTACATTCTCGTATATACGAAGTATAGAGAAAGTCTTGTAATCGTGCAAAAAAAAAAAAATCGAGATTTTTACAATCTCGATTCTCTACGTTTTACAGCTCACTGATACGGAAAAACATAATTTTGCAATCTTGTCCGTATGTCTGTGTCTGTCTGTCCGTGTGTAAACACGATAACTTGAGTACGGTTAAAGCTAGGTCGATGAAATTTCATATATAGGTATTTTATCAAAATCGTAGATCCTGATCAACTTTTGAGTGATTTCCGATAACCGGAAGTGGTACTTTTTCTACTTTGAATTTTTCAAAAGCCTATAACTTGAGTACTATTTCAGATATATAAATATAGATAAATGAAATTTCACATGTAAGTAAAAGATCTAATTCTCTACCTTCTGTCAAATTTTGAGTAATTTCAGTTGACCGGAAGTACTAATTTACGCTATTTCCGATTTCTCAAAAAACGCATGTAAATTTATAAAGTACTCATAATATTGCGCACTATTATGCACATTTTATTAGGCGTTCACTTGGTGTGCAATTCTTTTTTTTTACGAGATTCCATTCTATTATAAAAAGTTTAAGTAATTAAAAATGGATTACAAATATTGTATATGTCCTGAGTTGCCACACAAATTAATTACTAAAACATATTTATAAGGAAACAATCAATTAAAAGTGACATATTAATTTATTATCAATTGCATACACGTTATAAGTAGACACCAAAATCATATTTTACTTGCCTCCTTCGTCTCAATTCTAGTTTGCAAGCGTAATCACATTTTATTGCAATTTTTGCTAAGTGCACGAGTCTACATTGTACATTACGACATACCTCCCCCCCCCCTCTTAGAAAATTTTAAGTGCCCCCCCCCCCCTCGGGAGAAAAAAGTCTGAAAAAAAAAACCGCTAAATCAAACAAAAATGTTCTTGTAGTGTTGGACTCTCTGCAGTCCTCCCAAGGTGAGTTCCACAACGGAAAAATATGAAAAGATAATTAATTAGATGTTTATTTTGCGACTGTATGCCTAATAACATTAATTATTGCAATATATAACGACTACTGGTGTATTTGTTTTTCAACTTGATAATGCTAAAAAACCTACTAACCTATTTTGTTTAGAACTTAAGCTTTATATAATTTTAAAAATGGCAAATAATAACTTAAAGTTGTATTCATATGTAAGCGGTCAACCTAAGGTGCAGGAATTTGAAATGAATGTAAAGTTAAGCAACGAATTATCTCCCATTTGAAAATCCATACACCAAAATTTTATTCAAGGGAAATAACTTTCACAAGAATAGCTAAATTAAGCAAGTGTAAATAAGACATGCTTAAAATTCACAATAAAACGCTCTGAATTTCATTACGTAATAATTGTATTAAAATCTATTATATTAGCTATGTAACCTTGTGAATTCAATATATTTTACCTATTGAATACTTAACTGTGGGTTTTGTTCGAAAGACTAAAAGCGTTAGCGTTATTACAACATACTTCCATTCAATTTTGATGACACTCATCTTAAGCGCGAGCTCGAACACTATCGTTTACGAAATTTTGGATCCCTTAAATAAAGGGACGTCTTTCAAAAAATCAAACAGTGAGACATTGTTATAATTATTGATTAAATATAAAAAATTATAATTTGAAAAAAAAACAAGTTTACGGTTAGTTATAAATTCTATCCTATTTAATAGTATATATTAATACTTTAAGAGTGGTAATATAGATTTTTCAACTAGAGAACGCCTACCTTTCTTTGTAGTGTGTTCCGTACTGAATTGAAATCATCTAACTTACGATGAACTCGACTACTCGATATGCTCTACTACATTCACAACACAACCAAGCTCCACAAACGGTACTCCCAACCAACAACAATTTCACTGGACCTACTACTACACTTTAACAGTTAATATAATTCGATAGCTTAATACCACAAGAATCAATGCTCCCGAAGTCCAGAACTACGACACTTCATCACCTGCAATCTCATTTCTCTATTACCAATCAGATTCCACTCCAGGGGTCTCCAAACTTTTCAGCCCGAGGGCCGCAGTAACTATCAAATATCAGTTCGGGGGCCAGAGTTTCTTCCATGCATCTCTTTGGATTGGTGGAGTCCCCTTCCCCCCCCCCCCCCCAACGAAATATATATAATTTATAGAGAAATATATACATATTTAAAATGCCCCCCCCCCCCCCCCGCCAGGAGAAAAAGTCTGAAAGAAACGCTCTCTGGGGCCGACAACACACTCGAGGTCCAAGTTTGTTCTCCTTGGGCAAACACACAAACCCACCCGCCATTTTTTAAACTTGTCTCTAAGGAGGTCATTTGCTTGCAATTCAATGACCTCCATCTGCAGTTCATCTGGGCAACTGGCCACATTTGCTTCAATTGGGAATTGAAACAGTCTCACTTCTTCTGCCTTTGAATACTAGTCAGAAAACCGCTACTGAAACTGCAGCTAGAGGTCTTTGACTATCTCGCTTACAAATGTTTGGGGAACTCAGCTGTTGCTTCAGCCTTGCACTGCTGAAAGTGCGTCAAGTTGTTGCCCTGTACTTTTTCCAAAAACATGGAACAACTGTCCAGCGACTCATTCATTGCAACTGAAAAATTGCGAAACTTGTTAGCAGTTTTCACTATTTGAGTCACAGTGTTTTCATCAATGTCTGCCAAAGCTACATATTCAAATTGTTTTTAATTTTCTGGGCAAAGTTCCTCAGCCACCTCTAATAAACATTTTTTTTCGTGAACAAAAAGACCTCCGCGGGCCGTATTAGAGGACCTCGCGGGCCGCATCCGGCCCGCGGGCCGTAGTTTGGAGACCCCTGCAGACGTTCAACTACAAAACAGCCGAATAAAAATTATGACACTTTAACACTTCAATACTTTATACCTACGAAATCATAACAGAAAACAGCCTTCCGCCGTTACTCCCAAATCTAAACGATTCCGAAACTTACCAAACAAGTACAATACGTTGAACACCCCGTCATTACAAAACTCTGTACACCAGGACAGATTTCTAATTTAAAGTCAGAGAAAACGAGACTTACAAGCCCTATTAACATTAAATAACCATTTGAAATGTTAGAAATTTAAATAACGAACTTATTATTTTCTACATCAATTATGTGACACCAAATTAAAAAGGTAAATTGACTGGTAAAAAAGCGCCCCGACCTTTCCAAAATAGGGATGTGGGGTTGTATTTTCACCATCGCGAATAAATATAGGCCTAATTTGGGGTTGGGCGGTGCAAAATTGATAGTTCGTCCTGGGTTCTACCAATAGAGCGCTACTCCTTTATAAAAGTTTTTAATTATTAGGTACTTCTTGATAATAGAGATTAAACATTTTGCGCCCCCTTAGTGATGGCGACCTAGGCGACCGCCTAGTTCGCCTTATAGATAGCGCCGGCCCTGTATAAATATCAGAACACCCTAAAGGGCCTACAACTAACCTAAGTACTGTGTACGCATAAATAGTTTACGACATGATCTGCTGATAATATTTGTTTAAAAAAACACAGCCTAAGTTCAATCTGAGAAAGGCATTTAAATACAAATCCCAACCTGAAAATCTGTTGTTTTTTTCTTAAATTTGTTAATGAACGTATTAATTTCACTTCTTTAATTGCCTTAAATTTTTTAATGAACGTATTAATTTCACTTCTTTAATTGAAAACTTTATGACCGTATTAATTTCACTTCTTTAATTGCCTTAAATTTGTTAATGAACGTATTAATTTCACTTCTTTAATTGCATACTTTCTGTACTGAATTATCAAACCACAGCGCTAAATGAAATTTGTTTTAGTATTCTCGCCGGATATAACTTTGGTCTCTTTCTCGCGAGACCCAAAAAAAAACGTGGTTTGGAAATTGGAAATTTGGGCAACAGTGTGTATTGTTTATTGAAGCTGTTAGGCGGATGCCGGGTGATTGACAGGCGTCTGCTTCAAGTCGGGCAACAGCCGGGTGGGCCTCCATTGGTTATTAAATTCTTGCCGCTGCAACTGACTCCTAATAGAATCTCGGACCTCGGATAGATTTTTTCCTCTCTTGATTTAGCCTCGCTAGGACCAAGATTATAACGTTAGAGATCTCTTCATATTTTAAGTTAGCGGATTCCTCTGTAAGCCTGGAAAATGTTGAATAACGGCCTACTAGGACTTCAAAATAATTTTGACCCAACAGGTTATATATATATATATATATATATATATATATATATATATATATATATATATATATATATATATATATATATATATATATATATATATATATATATACCTACATATATATGCCTACATATATATGTGCTATATATATATATATATATATATATATATATATATATATATATAATTGTAATAATTGTATTAAAATCTGTAATATTAGCTATGTAACCTTATGAAAACAATATATTTTACCTATTGAATACTTAACTGTGGGTTTATATATGTATATATATATATATATATATATATATATATATATATATATATATATATATATATATATATATATATATATATGATAGGGTGTATAAAGTATATATGACAAGTCCTGACGAGGTAAAAGAAATACAGATCTTGAAGAAGGCTGTACTTCAATCTGAAAGAAGGCTGTTGTGAGCACTTATCCTCATTTACTTCTGAAACAATACACATGGGCGTACTTTAAATAAACTCTCCTGTACCTTCCTAGGTAAAATCAGTTTCGCAGTTTTGTATTTTCGTTTTAAAATTGAAAGACAGATTACCGCAATAGCTGAAGTATTTTTTTATACGGAATAAAACTCTGTTCCAGTGTCACCCAGACACCGGCATCCCTACTTGAGTTTTACGTCTGCTCCACAATCAATACACCCATCATGTGACACCGTACTTAACCCTCTCCACCCCCACCCCAATTCGACTTGCCACCCCACCCCAGTTCGACCTGCCGCCACCCCACCCCCTGTCCCTCATTTCGATCACAACCCACCCCTTGCTTCTGAGCCCATCTGAATTGGAGATGTTGACAGATCTTTCAGTCGTGTCGACAAATAAGGTTTTAGTCCGTGTTTGACACCCTATCCACCCCCCCCCCTTCCCTTAGCTCTGTAGGCGAAAGCACCAAGCCAAATAAAATCTAAGATGGGTTCGCCAAAGTCCACATATTTTAGCACTGAGGGCAAATATTAAATAGCACGAGACTTGCACTGGTTTAAGTGGGGTCTGGGGGGGGGGGGGGGGGGGGGGAGGGGCAAGTTTTACAGCTATTTAACAATATATTTACTAAGTGATTTTTACACAAGATAAATCTAAAACAGATGTCACCGTATGTTTAAACACAACTCACATTCAAGTGAATGTTCGAAAACGTGATTTTTGCTAGTATGTACCACACTTTAAAGTAAACTATTCACTTCAAGTTTTCTATCAAATTTACAACTGCGTAAATCGATTACAGTTTAAAAAAATATATTTAAAGGTTAAACCTAACTTTAAATTTTTAGGAAAAAATTATAATAGAAGCAGCAAGAAAATATAACAGAAATGATTAGTTAATTAAATATGTCTTCTAGGCGACGCCTTTTTTTTTTACTTTCATGTCCTTTTTTTACTTTCTCGTATATACGAAGTATAGAGAAAGTATTGTAATCGTGCACAAAAATCACTTGAAATTTTAACAATTTTCACCGTATTACACCTCAGTCCTAAATCACATCCGAAGTATAGAGGACTTATTTTAATCGGGCAAAAATTATCAATCCAGATTTATCAAAATTAAGAGGTTTTATGCGTAATCCAGTCTGAAAAACTGGGCTTTGCAATTCTGTCCGTATGTCTGTGTGTCTGTGTGTGTGTGTGTGTGTGTCTGTCTGTCCGTGTGTAAACACGATAACTTGAGTACCGTTACAGCTAGGTTGATGAAATTTCATATATAAGTATTTTATCAAAATCGTAGATCCGTATCAACTTTTGAGCGATTTCTGATAACCGGAAGTGGTACTTTTTCTACTTTGAATTTTTTCAAAAGCCTATAACTTGAATACTATTTCAGATAGATAAATGAAATTTCACATGTAAGTATAAGATCTAATTATCTACCTTCTGTCAAATTTTGAGTAATTTCCGTTACCCGGAAGTACTAATTTACGCTACTTCCGATTTCTCAAAAAACTAATGTAAATTTTTAAAGTACTAATAATATTGCGCACTATTATGCACTTTTTTATTTGGCGTTCACTTGGTGTGCAATCTTTTGTCTACGAGATTTTATTCTATTTTTAAAACTTTAAGTATTTGAAATGGATTAAAAATCATGTCTATAGCCCGAGTTCCCATCCCCTGTTATTTTAAATAAGAATATTCGAGAAAGTTTAGGGGAGATTACTCCCGGTTTATTTTTAATTACACCCAGCAATTGATAAGTGCCCTTAATATGTGTAAACATTGTGGCAAATTCGGCAGGCTTTCCAGATGCACGGTTATGTGGATTCACGTCCTGATTATCAACAAATCTTTCGAAACAACAAAAAAAGTAAAATTCACAGGAGAGACTTTTTCTTCTTGGACTTACTACAATGTAGGCTGTGACTGTATGTTGATTTGTTCGTTATACAGAGTAGGCTTTCATAGTAGGTTGTTTCGGTCGCTATACGGAGTCGGCTGTTCGTAATACAGTGTCGATTTGGATAGTAGGTTGTATCGTTCCCTATACAGTATCGGCTTCGACAGTAGTCTGCTTCGTTTATTAGTGTCGGCTGTGTACATACAGCAGGCTGTATTGTTTCTTACGTTGTGGACTAAATTTGAGATTAAAACAGAAGAATGTCATCCCCTCCCCTTCCCATTAGATAAGCTTGGACGGGAAAACATCGAGCTTATGCTATTACCTATATAACACTTAATTAATGTATGACCAGATCAGCACTGAATTACGGTATGCTAGACAGAAAGAAATCCACACACTCAAATACACAATCAAGACACAAGAAAGACCCCTACATAAAATACAAAAAAAGACCACTAAATACAACGCTTTAGAAAAGCCCATTCAAAGACCCCCAAAGACCCAAAAGACCCCTAAACAAAAAACTATGGATGGACCCCTAAACCCAACACTATTTAAGACCCCTAAACAGAAGACCCTGAAAATACCCATAAAAACGTGACCCTAGAAAGACCCCTAAACAGAAGACATTGAGAAAACACACCTTTATCCCGGCCTCCCCTCACAATCAAGCTAGAGAAAGACTTCAACAAAAACACGTAATACTCGAGGAAATACCCCCCCTCCACCCCCTAGTTACGCCTCACTCTCAACCTCTGTTGTGAGAGTAAATGCCGGCCATTAATCAACAATTAACTGGACACAGCCAGCTGTCAGCTAGAGCAGGGGCCGAGCGGGGACTGACCTAGACTGACCAGACCAGATTTGGACGGTCAAGCCAGCGTTGGACGGCCAGACCAGCTTGGACGGTCAGACCAGCATTGACCACCGCGTCCCGAGGAAAAAAAAACAGCGCAAAAGGCGTGAGTTTGCGTGAAATGAGATTGACAGAAGGTGACGTCACAGAAATCCATCGATATCCGCCTTCAAAGAGATTAACTCCTAGTTTTTACTTTACTCTGTTCACGTGTGCTTCAACCAGTCACTGACCTAAATTGTCTGAAATGTTTGAAATATTCGACAGTAAAAATAAATTATTTTCTTGTTGTTTTTTTTTCCAGACATTAAAATAAATACAGCTTTGTGTACTTTAAGAATTGATCAATGAAGCCATTTAAAAAACGTGAAAACAATAGTTTAATTAAATGTTTCCTTGAAAGTCGCTTCGCGGACGAGGTTGGGTTCAGTGCAGAAACATCGGTTTTAATGTGGAAGATGTTCATTTGCTTGGAGGATGGTAGGATGGTACATAATGGGTGTTTGGTTTGATTGTTCATGGAACTTATAAAGTCACTGTCACTGTCGTTGTGGGGTTTCAGAGGGCTTTTTCAGGCTTTTTTGTCTAAAGGGGCACTTGAAATTTTCGGGGGAATGGGGGGGGGCGGCTTAAATTATCAGGGGAGGGTGTTGGAGGTGGGGGAGGTGGGATGGACACTGGTAAAAGTATATATTTTGTATATAAATACTATTTAGTTCGGGGGGGGGGGGGGGGGGGCGGTAGACTACTTCTGGTGTAAGGGGGGGGGCACAAATTTGGTGACTAATAATGATGTATAATTACTAATGCTACTCATTCGAAATTGCTGTATGATTACTATGCTAGTCACTCAGAAATGCTGTACTTACAATCCATAGGGTAAGGCTATAAAGGATGCTTTACTTCCTTAAAGAGTTAAGTGGGCTCAGTGCTGTCCCATCTTTCACTTCCCAGCCCAGGACCATCTCCCCACTGTCCCCATGTGTAGCAGGGCCAATACAATGTCGATACGTAATGAGACAATGTCCTATGTCCTTATGTAATGTGTCTATGGCCCTTTGTGATTTACAGGGTAAACATATCCCGGATCAATATCCAATTACACTATGTAATGGGGGAATATCAGTATGTAATTAAGAACATTTTTCAATTAAAAATTATGTTGGCGAAAATATCCAGTGTTCTTATGTAACGGAAGAATATAAAATGTCCATATATAAAGGGAAAATATCAATATTAAACGTCTATGTAAAAAAGGACAAAGTCAAACTTTCCTTATATGAAAGGATAATGTCTAAAATGTCCTTATACAAAGAGACTGTTTCAAATGTCCTTATATAAAGGGACAATATCAAAAGTAATTTAATAAAGGGGCAATGCACATGTACTTATGCAAAGGCAGTGGCGTCTCTAGGTCGGGTGTCACCCGGTGCGGCACCTAATGGTGTCACCCCCGCCCCCCCCCCTGCCCCCATATATATATATATATATATATATATATATATATATATATATATATATATATATATATATATATATATATTTACGTTTGTTTCGGCTAGAGGCTCTTTAACACTTATGGGTATACTAAAGTAGCTGCATACCCGTGCTCCGCCACGGTGAATCTTTTTTAAATGTACCAACTTTGAGCAGAACAAAACCAAACAAAACACAGCTTAAACAAAATACAAAATACAAACACAACGCAACACGCAAACACAAATACAAAAAAATACAAATGTAAACACAAACACAACACAAACAACAACACAAACGCAAATACTAACAAAATGCAAATACAAATGCCAATGCAAACGTAAATACAACGCTAACGCAAACGTAACACGCAAACACAAATACAAAAGAAAACACAAACGCAAACACAAACACAAACACGATTGAAACAAAAACACAACGCTAGCTCAAACACAAACAAAAACATAATGCAAACACAAGCGCAAACACAATTGCAAACGCTAACGCAAACGCAACACAAAAACACAAACGCAAACAAAAATGCAAACAAAAAAGAAAACACAAACGCAAACACTTTATCAAATTCCAACAATAATGCTCTCATGGAAGTACGCTGTTATTAAAGAATCAGTTCTTCTAGGCATATAAGCGAAAATATTATTTGACATTGATCTGTTTAATAATGTCTTAGCATTTAATATTGTGTATTTAATATTGTTTTCCGCGTTCTTTTGTTGACGTATGCATAAGAATAAAAACTTTACCGACAATAAATATTGTGAGTCGTTACATAAATAGACAGCACTCCATTCTAATAGATCTATATAAAAGACCATGTGCGCACTTCTCTCTCTCTTTCTGTCCATAATATTATTGAGGCTATGTGATCATTATGTTCAGCGAGATATGGTGAGAATAAAGATACGGATATTGTTGAAAATTGTATGATGGATTTTTTGTGTGTGTGGCTTGTCGTTTGTTATCACTATTCTAATTATGGTGTATTTCTGATGCGTGTTGTTGTGTGTGTGTGTGTACTTCGGCTTAGAGCCAAGTTTTGATTTTTTTTTGTTGGAGCGTTGTGTGTGGTGTAAGTCGGTATTGTCCGTATTGGCAGGTCGATGCCATTGGTTGCTTTGTGTGCGTCTGACCTTATATGGCGTACGGACAGAGGAAAGTTTTTTGTAATTCTGGTAAAGCGACAGCTATTTCTGATTGGTTGTCTTGTTTAGAATTTTTATATCATTAGATAGATTGTCGTGAATTTATTTGTTCTTTTTAATATTTCGGTTCCATCATTTTTGTAAAGAAGTTTGCGTGTAGTTGATCATCGTTTTAGACTGAGGTTAGGGTTTAACCAGTCTGGGTTTAGCCAGACTTGCACTGACACCCTACTAGTTAATTATAAGCCTAGGGGATTAGATTAGCCCCCTCCCCGCTTCTTGGCTTATATCCTAATATATAAATCCCCACGTTCGCACATCTCTCTCTCTCTCTCTTTCTCTGTCCGCAAAAAATTTTCGCCGGACATCACGTCAGAATCGGCAGCGGTATATGGAGAACTTTTTACGGACTTTTGTTGAAAATAATATGTTAGATGTTTTAAATGTATAACCACAATTTTACTTAAAGAAGAAAAATAAAAATTAAAGGCGTATTCGAATGTAGAGAAACAGTATTATTTATGCAACCGGAAAAGCATTAATACATGTGAAAAAGAACGCATAAAACTGTGACGTCGCTATTGCTTATACATTAACTAATGACGTCATCTGCTGTGTTTTGAATAAAAAGAAATGAACTATTTCATTCAAATTTGATTTAGATCTACGTACACTATGAAATGTATACAATACAATTTTTCCGGACTAAACTCATAAAATTTATTTTATTTATTTGGATTCTAGATCTAGAGATTCTAGATCTAGACTAGATCTAAATCTACAAATCTACGCAATAACTAGATTCTATATCGAGACGTAGACGCTACTAAGATCTAGAATCTAGATCTAGATTTAGACTCTAACTTCTCTAGAATCTATTCCAAAAATAAATTTCTATATTAGGACTAAACTATTTCAAGACATAACTATTTTATACAAAATCTTTGTTTGGAACTGGCTAATTTGGGATAAAAAAATTAATTTGAAAGAATAGGCATATTCGCGTAAGTTAAGGTTTTAAAATACGTCTTTTATTCTCCGTGTTTTTTAAGGTGCCTATATAGCGGAGATGATAGTGTACTTAAACTCACGCAGGTGGTGTGGGGTTCGAGACGCACCAAGTCAACTTGGTAAATCTTTTTTTTTTTATTTTGCTCGGGCTAAACTTTAAAAAAAATTCTATTAGGATTCTAGATCTAGATGATCTAGATCTACGAAGAAATTAGACTTACACAGATGTACACCCTACCTAGATCTAGAATCTATTCAAACAATACATTTCTATACTAAAGTATTTCAGGCCTTAATTACTTTATTGAAATCTTTGTTTATCTATGCAATTTGCTAATCTCTATAATATATAAAGCAAAGTTGTCGGGTGTCCGATAGGGTACTTCCCGGCGCCGCAGGCGCTTCAAATTTGGCAGGATCTTGCCTTGGGGCGACAGAACACGAGGGCCGGTTGGCCGAAAAGTCTACGATGAGGGGGTCAAAACTGACCTCGACTGACCGGCGCCTTATATGAACTATAAATCGAAAAAAAATGTCCACGGAGGAACCTCTTCATAACTCTTGAGGTCGTAGACCGACCCTCTGGCGAATTAATTAAGCATTCAAATTCTCAATGTTTTCGAAAGCCTAAGCAAAGCTGGGCAGCATGCCTAGTATATATATAATGTCCAATGTCCTTCTATGAATGGACGATGTCCAAGTTCCCTATGAAACGGGACACTCCAATCTAATTGCTACCTAAACCCACCAGTACACATCTCTTCAAGACATTACCTAACGGTGCCACTGTGTTTGTGTGCCATTAATCAAAAGACAACCCCGTTATTTTTAACGTCCTTGTGCTGTGGACCACCCCCCCCCCCCCCACCCCACCGGTTCCAGACCGGTGAACGTCCTGCCGGCGACGTTCTAGAGGGGCGGTGGGGACCGCGTGCAGCGGCAGCAGAGTTCTGTGGAAATGTCAGAGGCTTCACATAGGCCAGCACACGTTCGTCTCCGTACCCTCGCCGTGCTCTCGTGGTTACGATTTCAGTTCTAGAAGGTAGGTGGGTTTTTTTTTTTAATTTAAAAAAATAAATAATTGAATCGTTAAAAGCCTCGTTGAAAGATTTTTGTGTCAGAATTTTGTTTTTGTTTAGTTGTGATTAAAATAGTTGTAAACGTAAAACTATTTATGTTCTCTCACATGCGAGTTATTTTACTTACTCAAATAAGAAAAGTGTGCGTTTTAATGTAATTAAAAGCTTATAGTATATTTTTCTCTTATGAAGGGTCGATTTTCTTGTATATTATTAATAACTTTAAGAGTTGAGCTTTTATTTTATTTTATACTTAGTTTAATTTCTCTTTCTTTTCAACTAGTTGACTTTTATTTTGTAAGTAGTCGGTTTTCTTTTAATTTGTGAGAGGTTCACTATTTTGATACTTTATAAATAGTCTACTTTCCCCTTATCTATTTAACAGACCACTTTTCTCTGTAAAATGGGAGGGGGCGGGGTTCGGGTATATGTAGATATCTACAAGTTACTTTTAACATCAATATATGTGTATATACGAACTTAGCCCAGCGGGTAATTAGATCATAAGATCTGTTGTTCATATAATTAGTTCATCGACTGTAAGTGAGCTATGAAGTAGACATAATTAGGGGTCGTGAACCCGGTGGGATCTTAGGATTTATCATAATGCTGATTGCAACTACGGAATGTGATTCATTTAAAACTTAACTTACTCATTTGTAATTTTAAAAAATTATTACGTACTCTGCAACAGGTTAACATAGAGAAAAAAAAATACACTTCAAATGCATCTATTACTCTTAATAGAAATCTGGACATCTTTTTCAACTTTTAAAGCGTTTTTTACACATTTTTTTTCTCAATCATTCCTTATTCAATTTTAATAATAGCATATATTTATGAAAAGAATAATTAACTATATAAATGTTTTTAGCATTGCAAAGTACATTAAAATTTTTGAAATAGCATGTTGGAAATAAACTTTATTAAGACTGTTTTATTTTGTGTGTGGACGTCCTGAATTGACAAGCCTTAAACAACAAACACAGACTCGCAATAGGCGAAGGGAAAGCTGAAAAGGGTTATCAGTTAAGTAAAGCACCATAGGATGATGCATATCACTGGATTATTGAATCAAGATCATATTTACTTTTAAACGTGTCATTGTATCAATAAATATCACGATCTTTTATTAGGTAGGAAGTGTTTTCTAAATTTGTCATTAGCATTATGTTTAATGCTCCTGTTATGGGTCAACGCATTGTTCATAAATTGATACAGAGCGCCTACTTAATTACGTAATTTCCACACGATAAAATGATTGTGGTATGTAATGAGTTTGGTCTTATCACTTAATGTGAAGTTTTTTTTTATATTAACAATTATTTCTGTTGGCGCCAGCAAGATTATTTTGTTTCCTTTGGGGGGGGGGGGGGGTCTAAGTTTGTTATGCCTGTACATGTT